>NW_023270763.1:6351680-6499185 GCF_011800145.1 Mirounga leonina
TTTTTTTTTTTTTTTTTTTTTTAAAGATTTTATTTATTTATTTGAGATAGAGAATGAGATAGAGCATGAGAGAGGGGAGGGTCAGAGGGAGAAGCAGACTCCCTGCTGAGCAGGGAGCCCACTGCGGAACTCGATCCCGGGACTCCAGGATCATGACCTGAGCCGAAGGCAGTCGCTTAACCAACTGAGCCACCCAGGCGCCCTTTTTTTTTTTTTTTAAGATTTTATTTATTTGACAGAGAGAGACAAAGCAAGAGAAGGAACACAAGCAGGGGTGTGGGAGAGGGAGAAGCAGGCTTCCCGCGGAGCAGGGAGCCCGACGCGGGGTTCGATCCCAGGACCCTGGGATCATGACCTGAGCCGAAGGCAGATGCTTAACGACTGAGCCACCCAGGTGCCCCCCCCCAAAAAATCTTATTAGAAAGTTCTCAATAGACCCTGGTGTCTCTCTCTCTAGCATATAAAAAATAATATTCCCTGTTTTTTAATTACCGAAGATTTGTCTCTGCAAAGCATATTGAATGTCCATGCTTCAAGTGAAATATAGGTTGTTGATCCAGTTACATAGGGAGATGATTGCAGTTTGTCCGGCGTCTGTATTCATCAGTGACTCTTGGGTGTTAAGCTAGCTCTTTTTTTTTTTTAATTTTTTTTTTTTAAAGATTTTATTTATTTATTTGAGAGAGAGAGAATGAGAGACAGAGAGCATGAGAGGGAGGAGGGTCAGAGGGAGAAGCAGACTCCCTGCCGAGCAGGGAGCCCGATGCGGGACTCGATCCCAGGACCCTGGGATCATGACCTGAGCCGAAGGCAGTCGCTTAACCAACTGAGCCACCCAGGCGCCCCGTTAAGCTAGCTCTTGTCAGTACTAGATTCTTCTCTGGGTATAGAAAGAATACTTTTTTTCCTTTAGACTTATTCATACCAAACTGAGATTCTTAGGGGATTAAAAAAGCTGGAAAGATCATCTTCCTTCTCCAGGGTATGAATGAACAGGAAGAAGAAGGTGAAAACTGGGTTAGCTGCACAACCCAATATCACATTTTTTTTTTTTTAAAGATTTTATTTATTTATTTGAGAGAGAATGAGAGAGAGAGCATGAGAGGGGTGAGGGTCAGAGGGAGAAGCAGACTCCCTGCTGAGCAGGGAGCCCGATGCAGGACTCGATCCTGGGACTCCAGGATCACGACCTGAGCCGAAGGCAGTCGCTTAACCAACTGAGCCACCCAGGCGCCCCCCAGTATCACATTTTGTGAAGAATTTGATATTGCACAGGTGTGCACAAACAGGTACTGTTAAGTACCCCACCAAGAGGACATCACCTTCACTAAATAGAAGGACTGCTCTCCCAGTTTCATCCGTTGGACACATTCTTGCCAGCTCTTCTGTCCGCGGCCTGTTTCTGCTGGAGGATTCTTTGTCCCCTCCCAGTAGCATAAAGCCGCCTTTGCCAAGTCCTGCGGTGCTAGCACACGTCGGCGTCATAATTACCCATGTCCTCAGTCGTTTTGTTTCTTCCAGTATGGGGAATAGCTAATCCGTTTTCCTTCTCTTATTTCAGATTACGAATCAGAGCATGACAATGTGGAACTCGCCGTAAAGCAGATTTCCAATGACGCTGAACCCCACTGGATGACTTCAGGAAGCCCTGAAAGAAATGTTCCCCAGAGTCAAGGGTTTGGAGAAGTTAGTGACCTTCATGGCATGGTAGAGAGGTGGCAGGTAAACCCCGCAGTGGGGAGATCAAGGCAGAACCCTTCCCAGAAAAAAGATCTTGGTACCATCGCGGATGTTAACCGTAAGCACAACCCAAGTGGCGAGAGAGGTCACAAATGTAACGATTGTGGTAAATTTTTCCTTCAAGCCTCAAACTTCATTCAACATCGGCGAATCCACACTGGAGAGAAACCGTTTAAGTGTGGTGAATGTGGGAAAAGCTACAATCAGCGGGTCCATCTGACTCAGCACCAGCGAGTTCACACTGGTGAGAAACCCTACAAGTGTCAGGTGTGCGGAAAAACCTTCCGCGTGAGCTCACACCTCGTCCAACATCACAGCGTGCACAGCGGAGAGAGGCCGTACGGGTGTACCGAGTGCGGGAAAAACTTCGGTCGGCACTCCCATCTGATCGAGCACCTGAAACGCCACTTCAGAGAGAAATCCCAAAGATGTAGGTATTGGGAGTTTGTGTTCAGAGAATAGATGGAGGCGAAAATGGTTTTATGAGCTTAAAGCGGTAGGACAGATGGGTTGTGCTGACTGGGAGCAGTAGCTAAGGGGCAGAAATCACAGTCCATTTTGTTGTTTTATGCTTTAATTGGTCCAGTGAGTAGGCAAACCTATGCCCTCTCCACCCTCCCCACAGCTTCCCTCTTGGCAGAGGCACCTGCTTTCAGCTCTCTTACATGTTTCTTCTGATAAATCCCCCCCCCTTTTTTTTTAAAGATTTTATTTATTTGAGAGAGAGAGCACGGGCAAGGGGTGCGGAGAGGGAGAAGCAGGTTCCCCGCTGAGCAGGGAGCCCGATGTGGGACTTGATCCCAGGACTCCAGGATCATGACCTGAGCCAAAGGCAGACGCTTAACCAACTGAGCCACCCAGGCATCCCTGTTAATTCCCTGTTTGTCAATAATATGTCTGTTGCCCGACTTAACTGATTTTAAACATTATCTCTTGCCTTTCTGTTGTAGTAAATGAGGATTTTGGCTCGCTCTCTCATGCTTCCCTCCCTCTTTCCCCTTTTCTCAATTTTGTTAACTCACATTTTACTTTAAAATGATAAAATAATACTAGAGCAGGAAGTTTGGAGGAAAGAAAGCAGGAGGAAAAAAAATGACCCACAATCCCACCATCCTAATAGAACTGTTATTATTTAGCATATTCCTTCTATCTTTTTTTTTATAAGCTTATTTTTATGTAGGTGTATTCAGAGGGTACAGTTAAATATTAGACACACTTTGTCCAGTGTGGCTTGGCTCTCCTGTTTGTTATTTCTGACAACCTGCCGTTGTGTGGAGACATCAACACTTAATTGTTGCTCAGTTGAACTTCTAATTTTTTCTCTTTTGTTCTGATAGCTGTGCCTTAAAAAAAAACAACAACTATGCCTTAAAAAAAATAGGATTATTTCCTTATAATAGATGCCCAGAAGTGGGATTAGTGGATGAAAGGCCAAAAACATTTTTATGGGTCTTGATACATACTGCCAAATTGCTTTTCCAGTCACCACATATTAGTTTTACTATATTTCTCCCAGGGTGATCAGACTTTTTTTTTTTTTTAAGATTTTATTTATTTATTTGACAGAGAGAGACACAGCGAGAGGGAACACAAGCAGGGGGAGTGGGAGAGGGAGAAGCAGGCTTCCCGCTGAGCAGGGAGCCCAATGCAGGGCTGGATCCCAGGACCCTGGGATTGTGACCTGAGCCGAAGGCAGACGCTTAACGACTGAGCCACCCAGGCACCCCGGACATTTTTTTTTCCACAAATGGGGTAAGCAGAAGAGACGTCTTTTCTGTATTCATTTTCATTAGTTTGGTTATCAGTAAGGTTGAACAATTTTCCCTGTTCGTTTACTTATTTTTTCATAGCTGTTCAAGTGACATTAAATTTATATATGGAAGAGATCACAGTCAATCATGCTGTGGGGCGCCTGGGTGGCTCAGTCATTAAGCGTCTGCCTTCGGCTCAGGTCATGATTCCAGGTCCTGGGATCGAGCCCCGCATCGGGCTCCCTGCTCCTTGGGAAGCCTGCTTCTCCCTCTCCCACTCCCCCTGCTTGTATTCCCTTTCTCGCTGTGTCTCTCTCTGTCAAATAAATAAATAAAATCTTAAAAAAAAAAAACATGCTGTGAACTTAAAGGCTCTTATTAATATTTTCCACATAACTCTTAAGACTGGCTTTAAAGTATTTATTTTTAAATTCTGCCTTTGACGTCCCCAAGCCCAGCTACTTGTCATTCGCATTAACAGTGACCACCACCTTCTCTATCATGGAATAGAAGATTATGAAGTTCTCAAGGCCTTTAGAGTCTGGGTGGAGCAGAGCTTTCTCCTCTGCCAGTTTTGTCCCTTCTGCTTGGTGGCCACCTCCTTGGGGAAACGCATCCAATAGCACTCCGGACCTGGGAAGCAATTACTTTAAAGTAGTCTTTATTCTTTCCTATCTCCTCGACAGTTGTTCTTATGACTAGTTTCCTGGTTAACACTCACCTACTCCCCCCTGCCGTTTTTTTTTTTTTTTTTTGGATCAAGAGAGGGATCTTTTGTGCGCTCATCCAGCCCTCATTATCGTGAGCCTGTGGTGCTAGGTGCTTGGGGTAGAGTAGTAAACAGAATCACACAGTTTGTGCCCTTGTGGTGCTGATGGTCTGGGCCGAGGAGCAGATAGGAAGGGTGGTGAGCATTCACAGGTTCGATGCCCTGGTGGGGAAACAAGCTCAGGTGACAGCTAAGAGTGAAGAGAGCAGAGATTCACCTATCACCCACCCTCTTTTTTTTTTTTTTTAAAGATTTTATTTATTTATTTGAGAGAGAGAGAGTGAGAGAGCACAAGAGGGGGGAGCGGGAGAGGGAGAAGCAGACTCCCCGCTGAGCAGGGAGCCTGATGCGGGACTCGATCCCGGGACTCCAGGATCATGACCCGAGCCGAAGGCAGTCGCTTAACCAACTGAGCCACCGAGGCACCCTATCATTACCCACCCTCTTGACGATAGTTTTTATTGGCTCATTGCTCTTTTGTCCTGGATCCTAATCAGGTATTCTTCCAGCTCTATCCCCCTCATAGTCCTTTGCTTCCCATTCTTCAGTTCTTATCTGCTCTCTCCATCCAGCTGTGTTTTTGTTCTGACTCAGTCTGTCTGCCTCAGTCCTGTTTGCATTTCAGAATCCTCTCTCTCCTTCCTGGATGTTAGAATCGTGGTGCTCCTCCCTAGCAATTGCCTCACCTCAGTCACTCTCACCATCCTGCTTAGCGAGCCTCTTCATCTCATTCTTTTCATGAGACAAATTCTTTTGACTCCCACTGGCGTCAGGCACATCCAGGCATCCTCCCCCGTCCCTTTGTTACTGCCTTCACATCGTGGTTTCACCTGATTATCCTCTTTCTCCTGACAGTTCATATTTCTACTGTAAAAGAACTGGTGACGGGCGCCTGGGTGGCTCATTGATTTAGCGTCTGCCTTCGGCTTAGGTCATGATCCCAGGGTCCTGGGATCGAGCCCTTGTCAGGTTCCCTGCTCAGTGGGGAGCCTGCTTCTCCCTCTGCCTGACCCTCCCCCTGCTTGCTCATGCTCTCTCTCAAATAAATAAAATCTTAAAAAAAAAACACCACAAAAAACTGGTGACATTTGCATTTCCTCTTTATTTCAGGCAGTGACAAAAGAAGTAAGAATACAAAATTGAATGTTAAGAAGAAAATTTCAGAATTTTCAGAAGCCGATGTGGAACTCTCAGGAAGAATCCAAAGAAATGTTTCTCAAGGTCAAGATTTTGGAGAAGGCCATGAGCACCCAGGCAAGTTGGATAGAAAGCAGGGAGTTCCCATGAAAGAGATATTAGGACAGCCCTCTTCAAAGAGGATAAATTTTAACGAAGTCACGTATGTGCACAAAAAATCAGCCACAGGAGAGAGACCACATAAATGTAATGAATGTGGAAAAAGCTTTATTCAGAGTGCACATCTGATTCAACATCAGCGAATCCACACAGGGGAGAAGCCCTTTCGGTGTGACGAATGTGGGAAAAGCTACAATCAGCGGGTGCATCTGACTCAGCACCAGCGAGTCCACACTGGTGAGAAACCCTATACCTGTCACTTGTGTGGGAAAGCATTTAGAGTGCGGTCCCATCTTGTTCAGCATCAGAGTGTGCACAGTGGGGAGAGACCCTTTAAGTGTAATGAGTGCGGGAAAGGCTTTGGGAGGCGGTCCCACCTTGCGGGGCATCTGAGACTCCACTCTAGAGAGAAATCCCATCAGTGTCATGAGTGTGGAGAGATCTTTTTTCAGTATGTTAGCCTCATTGAACATCAGGTGCTCCATATGGGTCAGAGAAATGAAAAAAATGGCATTTGCGAGGAAGCTTACGGTTGGAACCTGACAGTGATTGAAGATAAGAAGATGGAGTTACAAGAGCAGCCTTATAAGTGTGATATCTGTGGCAAAGCCTTTAGTTATAGTTCAGACCTTATTCAGCATTACAGAACTCACACTGCAGAGAAAACCAATAAATGTGATATATGTAGAGAAAGTGTTGGCCAGTGTTCCCACGTAAAACAACACCAAAAAACCTACTCCAACATGAAGTCCCATCAATGTAATGAGTGTGGCAGAGGCTTCACTCTGAAGTCACATCTTAATCAGCATCAGCGAATCCATACTGGTGAGAAACCCTTTCAGTGTAAAGAATGTGGAATGAGTTTCAGTTGGAGTTGTAGCCTCTTCAAACATCTGAGAAGTCACGAGAGGACAGATCCCATAAATACCTTAAGTGTATAGATGTTTCTGTTGTAGAACAGCTGTTACTCAATTTTAGAGAAGCCTTCCTAAGAGAAACCCTCTTCCTGTAATGAATGTAATAACAACTTTCAGCATTCTCTCCAACGTAACCATCAAACCTACAGATATGTTGAAATCCTTCAGTTAGAACTTAGGAACACTGGAGAATCCACAGTGAATAGATATGTTTGCTTTCCCCATCGAGAAGTGCTTTTGTTAGCATCTTCATGCTTAAGAATCTAGACAAGAGAGCACCTGTGGATATGGTGGATGAAGAAGAGCCTTCAGGTGGCACTCATTTTTTGGTTAAATTTCAGAACGTTGACACTGAGAAAAGCCTCACTAATGCAGTAGAAATAAGCTTTATTTGTAGTTTCTGCCTTGTTGGACAGCTTATTCAGGGAAGAGCACAGTGAAAGGAAGAGAGAACTCTTCAGCATGATATCTGTTTTGGTACCTCAGCAACGAACCTTTTCTAGAAGCGTTGATCCCAGCCACTAGAATGCTCCAGCTATTGTTCCCATCTTGAGTATTAAAGCCTTTGAAAAGAAATCGACTTAAGGTATTTATATCCTGTCAAAATTGGGGTTCAGAGACTGGATGGTATGTGTTCCCATTGCATTATACAGTCTCTAATTTCTCCATGAAGCATTCTCTACCTTGTTTTGTTTTGATTCTGTTAGCATCAAAGTTGGCTAGTACCAAGAGGGGTTAAGTGTGTAAATCCAGGAGAGAAACTGTTGGTCAGTCACATCTTAAGGAGAAGAGAGAGGGACCTTGGGAATAGTGAAGAGAAAATAGGCCAGACTGTGGGCTGGTTTTCAGTCCGTCACCCACAAGAATGAGGGCAGCTGTGTTCCTGGAAGGACTTAGACCAAGTTGAATTAAGAATCTTGGTCCAAGGAGAATGTGTAGCAATTCCCAGTGGCCCTGGAGATAGACCTCCTCCATAGGATAATGGTGTATAGAGTAAGTGTCAGTTTGGATTGCAGTTGGATTTGAAAGTAAACCGTAACCAGGAGCAGAAAGGTTCGTGTTCTGGTTAGCGCTGTCTTGTGGGAAGGTCGGAGGGAAAGATGACATGGATGAGAGGGTTAATTTGAGCGTCTTTTCTAGAGACAGGGAAAGAGTGCTTCTGGGAACTACTACTGATTGCTGGGCTTACAATAAACAATAAATACTTGTTGACTGTATGTGTTGTACATTGGTGCCCTGCCCAGATCCCCTTTATCAAGCTGGCATGCCCATCCCCCAGCTACTCTGAGTTTTGGCTGTTGAGTGCTCATAACTCTCCCCCCTCTCCAGAGACTCTGGAAAGTTGTCCTCAGATGATGGGAGCTGCCTCACAGCTGGGGTGGGAGCTGTCCTCCACACCCCGCAGCCAGTGGCTGGTTGAAATGGGGGGTACAAAAGGCTGATTCACTAGGTCTGTCTCAGTGGGGGGTAGGGGGAACTGTGGTGCATTTACTTTCCCTGCAGAAGGAACTTGTGACCTGCACCTTTCCCCATAGTTCCCTTACTTCTTTCTCATTGGGGAGGAAATGCTTCTAACTCGGTCTTTCTCCCAGACTAAGGAGGCTCAAGGAGCCACCGAGACGGCGAAACCTCCCGGATTCCTGGAGAACACCAATGAGGTGGGGGGGGGGGGCGGGGGCGGGATTTGAGGCGCTTCCGGTGGGCTCTCTGGGGCTTGTATTTGTCCTGAAGGTCTGGTGTTCTGCTCGTCTTCCCTCTTCCGGGTCGACCCCGCGGCTCTCAGTTCCGGTGTGCGGGTGGCGGAGGCGTCACGAGATGCACCGTCAGCACCGCGGCGTCCGGCCCCAGCCGGAAGTGGAGGGAAGCGCCTCGCTCTCGGTGCCCTCGGCCCCTGTCCAGCCCTGCTTTGTGCTTTGGCTTAAACCTAATGACGGACCCATTAGGAGAGGCATGGGAGGCAAAACGTACGACAGTAGCGTTTTTCTGCCTTGTACAGAATCGTAGAATGACTTCACCAGTAAGTGCAGTTCTGGTGTCTTGGACCTAAGGAGAAAGGACATAACCCAGAGAAGGTCCAGAAAAAGGAGATTACACAAATCAGAGTGACCACAGATTTGAACCTGTCAGATCCCATGTAGTAGAACTAAGAGACACTATTTGAAATCAGAATGACACAGGGAGAAAAAGTAAGGGTAGGAAAGTAAGGAAGTACCTACGGAGATAGAGAAAATGCAGCAGATAAAAAAATTAGGGATATTCAAGGATGAAGACCAAAATGGAGAAACTAACGTGTTTTGGACTTGATGTCAGGGACAGTTTTACCTCTTTACATCTGTCTCTTGGTACCTCTGAGCATAATAGATCATGAGTTTGGTGCACTATAGCAACTGGTTTGTTTTATCCTTGGCCAGAAATATTACAAGTACAGTATATATCACTGGTTGTGAGTGCAACCAGGAGAAAACAGGACTGTGTCAGCACAAAGCCATCAGTCAGTCTAGATAAGCAGCCTTAAACCTTTGGGGTTATAATCTTGTTTCTAAGAGAAAAGAAGAGTTACATTTGTTGTGCATTTGATGATGTGTTTATTTCTGTGTTGAGTACTTTACCTGGTATATCAATGTGCTCCTAATGCTGTAACAAAATGCTGCAGACGGGGTGGCTTAAGCAACAGAAGTTTATTTTCGTGCAGTTCTGGAGGCTGGAAATCAGAGATCCGGATGACAGCGGAGTTGGTTTCTACTGAGCCCTCTGCTTGGCTTGCTGACCGCTGCCTTGCTGTGCCCTCATATGGCCTTTCCTCTGTGTGTGTGCACTCCTGGTAGCTCTTCCTCCTCTTATGAGGACATCAGTCCTATAGATGAGGCCAACCCTATGACCTCATCTAACTTTACCCCCTTGTCTCCAAATGCAGTCACATTGGGGGTTAGGGCTTCAACGTATGAATTTTGGGAGACACAATTCAGTCCTCCTTAGGAGTGTATTTACAACACACTGGCTTCCAGTGTATTTCCAATACATGTAGATTTATAATACAATATAGTTATAATAACTACTTAGTAGTGTGTCCCAATTTTATTTTTTTTTAAGATTTTATTTATTTATTTATTGGACAGAGAGAGATAGCTAGAGAGGGAACACAGCAGGGGGAGTGGGAGAGGGAGAGAGAAGCAGGCTCCCCACTGAACAGGGAGCCCGACGTGGGACTCGACCCCAAGACCCTGGGATCATGACCTGAGCTGAAGGCAGAGGCTCAACGACTGAGCCACCCAGGCGTCCCATGTGTGTCCCAATTTTAGAGTTGGGCAATCTGAGCTTCAGAAAATTAGTAAATTTTCCATGGTCAGATAGGTAGTAAGGATCGGAGACAGAATTCGTCTGTCCAGTTCTGAAGCCTGAATTCTTTCTCAGCAGCATGTGGCATATCTTTTTTCTTACGTATTTCTGTATTTTTTTTTTTTTAAAGATTTGATTTATTTGACAGAGAGACACAGCGAGAGAGGGAACACAAGCTGGGGGAGTGGGAGAGGGAGAAGCAGGCTCTCCGCTGAGCAGGGAGCCCAATGCGGGGCTCGATCTCAGGACCCTGGGGTCATGACCTGAGCTGAAAGCAGACGCTTCATGACTGAGCCACCCAGGCACCCCTCTGTGAGTATTTACACCGTGTTTATATAGTGCTTTAAGTTCTATAATATTTAATATGGTCTTCAAAAGCTCTGCAGGGAAAGCAAGCAGTTCATTTTACAGATGAAGAGATGGAGGCACAGAGATAGGACTTGACCATAACTTATCTCTGAAATGGAGCCTGGAGCCTCAGGTCTCCTCAGTCCTAACCTAGACAGTGCTCCACACTACAGTGAGAGAAAAGGCCTGTATCTGATGTCTTCACAGCTTTCTAATTCTTTCTGGCAGCAAATTGTGTGAGCTTCACTCCTCATTCCAGTATCTTCCCAGATAAAGATGGGTGACTAGGATGTGCATATGTGTTCTCCCAAAGGGGTCAATGCAATTCCAAATTGTCCCTGGTTGAATGGTGCTGGTGAGTTATGTGTACTAGTTATGTCATCATGAGAAAACACAAAGGAAGCAGGTATTTGATCCAGAAGGGGCAGGATTTTAGTAGAAAAGACCCATCGTAAACTGCCACAGCCCATGGGGATGGTGCTCGGGCAAACCTGTATCTTGGAATTTGGCCAAAGGTCACCTGTCAGTAATCAGGAGACAAAAAGATCTTGATTGTGGGCAGAGGAAACCAAACAAAGCAATCAATCCTCAAGGACACAGAGATAAGACTTGGTCTCTCCTGTCCCTGTCTTAGCCAATTTGGATTCTTTTTTTTTTTTTTTTTTTTTTTAAGATTTTACTTATTTGACAGAGACCCACAGCGAGAGAGGGAACACAAGCAGGGGAGTGGGAGAGGGAGAAGCAGGCTTCCCGCGGAGCAGGGAGCCCAATGTGGGGCTCGATTCCAGGACCCTGAGATCATGACCTGAGCCAAAGGCAGACGCTTAACGACTGAGCCACCCAGGCGCCCAGTCAATTTGGATTCTATTTCACAGGGTCTATCCTGCTCCCAGAGTTTATCACCAATCCCTAAAACTCTACTGAAGTGGGCAAGCTGTTCCTGGTTTAAACTGCTGGTCTCAATATAGCTCACTGAAATCTTGCATGAGTACCTTTTGATTATTTTGCAGCTTTCAAATCTATCAGATGCTTGTTTCTTCTGCTTCCTTTTACACAATGGCTTGAGACCATGTTAGTTTTTAACTGTTGGTAGTACCTGATTTTGCTGTAGATGATATCCATGAGTTTCCGTTTGGCTATCCTGGTTGCTGTTTTTAGGGAGGGACTTGGGGAGATTCAAAAACTATGCCCCTATCACTGCCTTCTCTCGTGTCCCTTTGAGAGCAAGGGACCCCTTCACAAAAATATCCTGACAGAGTGTCCTACATATGCATCTCATTAGCAAGAATTATAACACGTGCCCATGCTTAAATAAACCCAGTGTGAGGATGGTGTTAAACCATGATTAGCATCAAGATTCACTTCCTGGAATGAGAAGAAAAAAGGAAGAACACATAAGTACATAGATGGTGAGAAATTGAACCTGAATGGGGCTCTGCCTGAAAGGGAGAAGCAAGGCAGCAGCGGTGAAGATGGGGACAGATCTGAGTATAAGACTACGTATTAAGAGTACTATTTTTCTGGGGTGCCTGTGTGGCTCAGTTGTTAAGCGTCTGCCTTCGGCTCAGGTCATGGTCCCAGGGTCCTGGGATCGAGCCCTGCATTGGGCTTCCTGCTCCGAGGGAAGCCTGCTTCTCCCTCTCCCACTCCCCCTGCTTGTGTTCCTTCTCTCGCTGTGTCTCTGTCAAATAAATAAAATCTTAAAAAAAAAAAAATACTATTTTTCAAAACTGACAGTAATATGCAGAAATATATTTTCACATCATTATTCTGGATACACATACATCCAATTCGTGTAAGTGGAACAAGTTTCCTGAAATGATACTACATAGGAAAATGAAACACAGTAAATTCAAAATATAATTTTATTAATATTTAAATACAATCTACTAAAAAAAAAAAGCCCTTAAAAAGTACAAAACCAAAATTTCATGGAGATTGGATTTAATGTGAGGGGTGTGCTTGCCTGTTCATAAGTTCATTCCAGTCAGGAACACAGGAGGATAAGGCTACACGCATGTCAGGTGCACTGTTGAGCCTATTTCTTTTCTTTGTTTTTAATCGTGTCAAGATTGAAAATCCTAGTTCACACAAATAGGTAGTTGTGAATGGTAGTAACAACAATATACTCTTTCTACTTAGCAATGGAAATTCATCTTTAATCTTAATCCAAAATGCTGATAAACTTAACGTCTTGTAATAATTCTTTAGTGTGAATGATGAACTGAGCTGCAGTAATTCATTCTCTTCTTCAGGCTCCAAGTTTAACTCAAGGATTGATTCTGGGGTTTGAAAAACAAATGGATCTTTTATCCAAATATTTTCCTTTAATGATTCAAATTTCTCTTCTGGAAAGTAATGATGAAAGGTTTGAGACAAAGAAGTGAGATGCATCAGTATCTCTAATTTTATTTCTTTTAAGCAGTCTTCATTTATAATGTTCTCTTCAATGTGTTGCAACAAAGTTGGGAACATATAGTAGCTAGGGCGATTACTTTTAAGTCTTGCTTGCCACAACAATAATGTCCTTTGGAATCCTAGAATATGTTCAAGATACTGAAATACATCGTTTTTCCCCTGTACTTTCAAATTTAACTCATTAAGAATGCCAAAAACATCACTTAAATATGCCAGTTTTGTTACCCAAATGTCATCTTCAAAAACATTTGCCAAATGAGATTGCTTTTCAATGAGAAAAATGTAAATCTCATTCCTGAGTTCATATACTCTGCTCAGTAGCTTTCCTTGAGACAACCAACGAACTTCTGTATGAAACAGTAAGTGGGTATGGTTAACTCCAATCTCTGAACAAAATATTTCAAGAAGTCGACTGTTCAGTGAGCTTCCTTTAATAAAATTAACAATTTTCACTGCATTTTTCAATACATCCATTAGACTTGGTGGAATTTCCTTGGACACCAAAGCTTCTCGATGAATAAAACAGTGATTCCAAAGAGCCCTATTACATGTTACTTCTAACAGTTTTTCAATAACCCTGCTATGTTTTCCAGTCATATTTGCTGCTCCATCACTTGAAATTCCTTTACAATTTTTCCAGTTTAATTTATATTGACCAACAATGCACTTTTCTAATTCAGTAAATAAAGCTAATCCAGTTAGGTGTGAATTTAAACTTAAACAACACAACAGATCCTCTATAAAATCATCTTGCCACACATACCTGATGTAAACCAGGAGAGTTGGACAACTTGCAATATCGGTGCTCTCGTCAAGTTGGATTGCAAAATCTATCCCAGACTGTAGCCGCGCAATAAGCATCGCCTCTAAATGTTTTGCGATCGTACAGATTCGACGAGATATCGTATTGTCACTAAGGGGTATGGTTTTTAATTTATCAGCTGATTTATCATCAAAAACTGTCCGTACCATATCCATACACGCTGGAAGAATAATTTTTTCAGCAGCTGTGTGAGCCATTTTTTCTTTTGCTACTCGATACGCAACCAAGTATGATGATAACAAGGCCCTCTCATTCATGGTTGTAGACCGACTAAGAAATGGTGGGCATAATTCTGTGCTGTTTCTTTCCCTTTGGAAATGGTCTTCCTCATCTTCATCTTCCTCCTCCACTTTCACGATCACTACGCCTTCCATCTCCTGGGTGGCCTGGGGAGACCAATCTGCGGTATGCCTTGACTCAGCAGTGTTCAGGTTCAAAGAACTGGCTCACTTGATCCAAACAGGGTCTGTCTGCAGGACTGTCCTTTTTGTCCTAGATGTTTTAGGAGACCAGTTTTTGCTATCCTGCAGAGTAGAAAAATTTAATAGGAGTATGAAAAAGTAACATTGTAGTGCAGTGCTAACACCTCATGTGAGTAGTCATGAAGAGAATTCACTAAATCCAATGTCTTGGTATCTATGTGCAGACAGATTCAGTTGATTACATTATGTTTTTGTATATAGCTCATTTAATACCCTTGGAAACCTTATGCAGTACATGATTACTCCGATTTTAAAAAGCTCAGAGAGGCACCTGGATGGCTCAGATGGTTAAGCATCTGCCTTCGGCTCAGGCATGATCCTGGGGTCCTGGGATCGAGCCCCTCATCGGGCTCCCTGCTCAGCCGGGAACCTGCTTCTCCCCCGCTCTGCTGCTCCCCCTGCTCATGCTCTCTCTCTCTCTGTATCTCTGTGTCTCGAATGAATAAAAAATCTTTAAAAAAAAATAAAAAGCTCAGAAAGATTAAATAATGTGTCTAACACTACAGTGTAGTAGATCCACTACTCAAACCCAAGTCTTAAGTCCAAGGTCCTAGCTGTGCTGCCACACTGTTAATCTAGTCACTATAAAAGAGTGATCTAGTCATTCTTAAAATGACCATCTGAGTAGGGTGTACAGGATGACCCACTGGGGCACAGGGAAAAAAAATAAAACCTGTATTTGTATTTTAAAAATACTGAAACCCACTTAACCTTTCCTGATAGCCCCCCTGCTTCAGTCCCCATCTCACAGCACTTATATTCTGTCACCATTTGTATTGCTGAACTTCACCTTACAACTATTAAATTTTCTTTGCTCATTTCTCTCCATGTTTAGTGATAGATCTTCTGAAAATCCCATCTGTCTGTGGTCTTTTAAGATGAAGGAAAAGGCATCTCAGTCTTTGACATCTGGGTCAAAGTTTTAAAGGTGGGGAAGGGGGAATCGATCACATGTTCCTCGATGTTCCCTCATAGTGGGAGTATGAATCAAAATGAAGGGACACGGAGGAAGTGAAACTCAAAAGATACAGGGCTGAGGTCAGGGGCACAGTCACTCCTCCCTGACCTGTAGGCCTGCAAGGAGTGGTGGTGCTAATATTCTGGGCAAGGGCAGCAGAAAGACAGGGTTTTTCTTTACATTACTTGAATGATCCCAGAACCCAGTCCTCTTTCAACTTTAGACTCACTGTTTCCATTCCTAGTTTGATACATGTAATATTTTTATGGCTTTTACCCTGAAATTTCATTTGTAATAGTTTCATGCCTTATCTCAACTAGACTGTTCCATTGTGCTTTTGCTCTTATCGTTCCCTGTAAGTCATTTTTATGTAGTTCCTTGCAACTCATAGACATTTAAAAAACACTGGTTTGAATACAAGGTCAGTATTTGCTGCCCATTTTTAGAAAGATCAAATTTGTTATAAGTCTGGTATTTCAACATTTGGAAGGGCATGCCATTTATAAATTAAACTGTAAAGTTATTTGTAAAACATCTGAATAAGGATGGGAGGAATATTATAATAGCACAGATTTAAAGTACAGAAATAAATTATGTGTCCATGGGTAAGTTACTTATCTCCCATTGCACTGTGTAACCAACCTACTTCTCCAGCAAATAAGTTTCATTGGTATGCTTTCAATGAATTCTCTGCAACTGATTGATTAATTGCATACAATCTTTTCAGCACTGATCTGTGTTGTGTTTTCGTGTTTGTTTGGTCCTTTGCCACTTTCTCTCAATAACAGAAGTATCTTTCTGGTGGCACTGCAGGAAATGGAGATGGGACATTAGGTTTGGCCCAGGTGGATTTTTCAGTTAAATTCACTTATCAATGAATTTCCAAGTTGGAAGGACCCTTTGAGATAATCTAGTTAATTTTACTTAGGACAAAATTGAGACCCGGTGATGTTCCATCCAAGATCATCCTGCTAATCAGTGGCAGAGAGCGCACTGGAAATGGCCTCCTATTAGCCCAACACACTTTCCACTGCATCCTCACAAATCCCCTTCACCACTCACCGCTTGAGGTCAAGCACAATTACCTTGCACAACTGAAAAATCCACCTGATGTCTGAAATCAGACATTTAAAAGTCAGAAAGTTCAGAAACTGCAAGGAAAAGAGTGAAGTGTATGTAATCTTTTCCTACTGCGTCCAAAATCACTTTATTCCCTAGTTTTCGAACACTAATCACCACCATTATTGGTGATGGGCTTGGGGGGTGAGCACATGATCTGCAAACATTCATGAGGCTTAGCAAACTTGTCCCCTTAAAAAAAAAAAAAAAGCCCGTGGAGCTTGGTGGGTCTTCCTCATTTTACATTTTTGGGTCCCTAAGAACTCAGGTAAAAAAGCCCTCACCAGAAGGAAAGCAAACGCGGACAACTGGGTAACACAGACATTAGCCCAGGGTCCTTTTGTCCGCTACCCCCGGGGTGAAAACCGAGGACAAGAGAGCCTAGGCGGGGCACGCAGTGGACTGCCTCTTCCCGGTCCCAGAGGCACCTCATCCTAGCCGGAAAACAAAACGCCGTTCCCTCTCCGCTTGGATCCGGGGCTGTTCTCCGCCGGGAGACCGCGCGTCCTCCGGCCGAGGCTGGGATGCAGGACGGGAACGTGGACCCTCCTCCTCCCGTCGGGGGCTGTCGTGGCGAGGGAAGTCGCGGAACTCGGCTCTCCACATCCACCTCTTTCCCGCCCATCCTCCCTAGCCGGACCCACGTCTCACCGTGAACCCTGGAGAAGTCTGGGGGTGCTGGGACAGAAAAGGGAGGTGACTGGGACGGCCGAAAAGCAGCACGCAGCCCTTCGCTCGCCACTACCCTCAGTGCGCGCGCACGTCTGTCCGGCTCACAGAAGCCGGAAGTGCGTCAACACCAGCCTTTCGGGGCCGGGCTGCCCTTCGAGGTTCTCTCTAGGAACGCGGGAGGACTGCAGCCTTGTTCTCCAGTCGCCAGTCTGGCTTTGGGGATCTCTCACCTCAGCTCAGCTTTTCCCGCCTCGGAAAAGGAGGCTTAAGTTTCCTTTGATACCATCCCGCTCAAATACTTACACGTTTATTCATGGCAGTCATCATAAGAATTCTAGTTCTTATCAAACAATACTAGTGATGGTGTGTCTGTGTAAGAGGAACCGTAACAAAAATGCAGACTGAGGAATATCAAAGGCAAGAATGAATGGTTTCACAAAACCCAAGTGGCGGCTGCTCTAGGGACCCTGATTACGTACTGCCATTTGAATGGGCAGTATTTTCAAAAATTTCTTCTATGGGCAATAAACTTCTTTAGTACTAGATAGTGGTGAGATTCTGAGCTTGGCGAAAGTTACCAGGGAGTTTTCGGCCTCATAATAATGTAATTACTACAGTAAGTCCAATTTTGCTGTCAAAATGTTAGCACGGTAGTTACGGCTTTTACCATTACTTGAGGAGAAGATCAAGAAACCTCACCTTTTATAAAACCATAACCAAGACCTTGAAAGACTGACACACACACACTCGAAATTCCAAGACAAGTCTGAGCACAATGGAAAGCCCACCAGAGTTAGAGCCACATGCTACAGAGGCAACCAATGACCAGGTGATAGTCTGAGTAACCCTCCAAGCCCTAAATAATATCCCATCCCCTGTGAGGTTTGACCTTGCTGTGGTTGTCGCTGTTTTCTTTCTACTTCCCCATTGACTCAATAAACCACTTGAGTAGATCTTTCCTTCTTAATCACTGGCTGACTCACTAAACTATGGTCCTCCTTGAAGACCTTGTAGTCCCAGAACTTCTTCCTCTACATACTTCCTCAAATTTCCTTCCACTGTTCCAAGTCATCTCCAAGAGCCATTACATTGTTATGCGTTGTTTTTCTTGTCTAAACCCTGCCCTCTCCCTTTCATCCCTACCACCCACCCCCCTTCATTCCTACACTAAAGTGCCTAAAAGGTTCAGGAAGGTAGGTTATTGAATGCAGATGGCCGGTATGTTTTTGTATTTATGTAGCGTGTGTGGCAGAGACTGTGGGGGGCCTTTATAATAACTCCGTTCTTTGCCTGTTGATCTACCGGCACAAGGAACCTGAAGTGGCCTGGTGATATTCTCACTTTCCAGTTCACTGGAACATTTAATGTAGCTCCTAGAAGAAATGTTCTTCCTGCAAATCAGAACCACAACCCAGAAGACTCTGGGCTTGGAGATAAGAAGCACAAATTCCACAAGTGAGTTACTGCGTATGATAGTAATAGGGGCTGCTCCTGTTTCAACCCCTTGGTTCCTGTACCCACTTAGTCTTTCTACTGGAGACAAAATATCATATATATGTTATCAGTTCAATGAGTATCAGTGCAAATACTGTATACTAGAGGACAGCTCCCCAACTTTGCAGGTTGTAATTGAGCTGAGTCTTCAATATGCCATTCCACAGTTGTTGTTGTTGTTGTTTTAAGATTTTATTTATTTATTTGACAGAGAGAGAGCAGGAGAGCACAGCAGGGGGACCTGCAGAGGGAGGGAGAGAAGCAGGCTCCCCACTGAGCAGGGAGCCCGACATGGGGCTCGATCCCAGAACCCTGGGATCATGACATGAGCCAAAGGTAGACCTAACCAATTAAGCCACCCAGGTGCCCCTGCCATTCCACAGTTCTATCGGATAGCTGCTTCTGGGTGATGAGTAAGCACCGTGAATTCTGCAGTTACAAGCTCATTGTCAGACCTCCTTGACCATAAAGTGGGTTCCTTGATTTAAGGTATGTCTAATGGATAAGGCATCCTATAAACCCTCAGATGATGGTGCCGGTGGAGATAAAGCAGTCAGGGAAAACAAACCCTTGTTTAGAGCCTGTGTCAATTCTGGTGTAATATTTTCTTTCTTTTGTAACTATCCATGCCTAGTGCAATGGTGGGCATATGGGAAAGACGAAGGAAGTCCTCAATCCCTTAGGAATAGTTGTTCATATATTTTTTTCTTTGAAGCAATAGAGTATAAGATAAAAATGACAAACTTTATGAGTTGACTAACTGTTGCCACCTATGTCATCTGAAGAACTGTTGAAAATTTTGCTCAAAAGCAAAATTAGTTTCTAACTACTTTTTGTTAGGGATTGATGCCTACTGAAGTTTTTTTTTTTTTTTTTTTTTTTAAGATTTTATTTATTTAGGGGCGCCTGGGTGGCTCAGTTGGTTGAGCGACTGCCTTCGGCTCAGGTCATGATCCTGGAGTCCCAGGATCGAGTCCCGCATCAGGCTCCCTGCTCGGCGGGGAGTCTGCTTCTCCCTCTGACCCTCCCCCCTCTCATGTGCTCTCTGTCTCTCTCTCTCAAATAAATAAATAAAATCTTAAAAAAAAGATTTTGTTTATTTAAAGAGAGAGAAGAGAGAGCACGGAGGGAGGAGCAGAGGGAGAGGGACAAGCAGACTCTTCAACGTGCAGAGTTGGAGCCCACAACCCCAAGATCATGACCAGAGCTGAAACCAAGAGTCGGATGCTCAACTGACTGAGCCACATAGGCGCCCCGAGAAGTGGACTCTTAAATGAGTGCTCCTAAGGTACTCTCACTGGAGCAAACTGCCTGAGTCAGCTAAAACTTAAGACACAAATGCACCACTGCTGCAGTTTGCTCACCTCTGCTGCAGAAATGCAGCAGTCTAATTGGTACGACTTGTGGGGAAATGGCAACTCAGGAAAAAACCCCAAACTCAGAGTGATCCTAGAATATTAGAAGAGCTATTAATGAAGAGGAGGAAGTAATGTGCCATCTACTGTCCCAGGGATCTCAACAGGAACAACAAACATCACCAGGGGGTATATTTTTGTTCAACACAAGAAAAAGGTTCTAACTGGAGCTGTACAGCAAGCAACTGACTAAGCAGTGCATCTTCTGTGATGCTGACTCCATTGTGTCGATACTGTAGACTAGAGATTGTGTCATAGTAGAAAGTTGCATTAGATCAATGACACTCAAGAAGGAAAGAAAGGGAAGGCATATTAGAATCTCTGAGAGGCTGATGGAATTTGAAAAAGCATGTAGAATACTATACTTCTGATTTTTCTTATATTTAATTTGAAATGTTAAATGTCATTAAAGGATCATACTTGATTTGTAAACTTAAAGGACTAATATCGAAAGCCCCTTGCAAATCCAGTTCCACCACTAGACATCCCATTCTGGAAGGATCTGGGAGGTCACAATGCCCTCAGGGCTTCTGTTCTAGCGCCTGTCTTCAGGCTCCCTGCTTTACCTATCCGTTTCTGTAGAGTCCAGTCTTTCCACCAGGAACGCAGCTGTCTTCCACGATCAATTTCTCTGACCAACTCCAACTTCCTCAATGCCCTGTCCCTTCCTCCAAAACATTAATGGTTTCTGATCCCACGATTTTCTGTGGTCCTCCTACCACCCAAACGCCTTCCACCCTCGCTTTAATCAATGTGTTTTGGGGGTGCCTGGGGTGGCACAGTTAAGGGAGGGGCTCTTGGTTTCAACTCAGGTCTGATGTCAGGGTCATGGGATCGAGCCCCACAGCAGGAGACTCTGCTCAGTGCAGAGCCTGCTTGAGATTCTCTCTCTCTCCCTCTGCCCCTACGCCCCCATCTCTCTCTCTCTCAAATAAATAAATCTTTTTTTATTTAAAAAAAATTTTTTTTTTAGATTTTATTTATTTGAGAGAGAGAGAGAAAGAGATAGTGAGAGAGAGCACAAATGGGGAGGAGAGGGAGAAGCAGGCTCCCCACAGAGCAGGGAGCCCGATGCGGGACTCGATCCCAGGATGCTGGGATCATGACCTGAGCCGAAGGCAGATGCCCAACCGACCGAGCCACCCATGCGCCCTAAAATAAATAAATCTTAAAAAAACAGTGTACTTTGCACCCCTGTGCTGTTCCCCCCCACCCCCCGCTGACTTAAGGAAGTGGGACCCTGAGGTCCGCCACGCCTCCTCACCCCGACACGCACCACGTGAGCTGGCCACCACCCAGCGGGGGTTCGAGGGTTGGCTGGAACCACGGAAGGGCCAGCGGGGCCGCTTTCCCGAATCCGGGGCTGTCGCGGTCATTACCGGTATACTGGCTACAGAGGGTGCCAGAGGGGTCAGCACCGAGGGAGGTCAGACCCAGAGAAGTACACGGAAAAATAAAAAAAACAAGCACGAGACCCTCGCGGTACGGGGCCCTCACCCGGGGCCCTCATCCGGGGCCTGCCTTTTGCCCACGGCCGTCGGACTCCGCCTCCGGAAGTGCCACTGAGAAGCGCCGGCCTCCGAGCGGGCTAGAGCGACCCCGGAAACCCTGGGGCTGCTCCTAGAGCGAGGGTGTCCGCGACGGGACGGCCGCTGGGCCTGCTCCTCCGCTCGGGTGAGTGCCTGGCAGCCGTTCTGGGGTCGCGGCGGGCGTCGCCGTTAGTTTAGGCTCCCGGGAAGGAGGGGGAGGCGCCCGGTTCCGGCCGACGGCGATTTCGTCCCCAGGAGCGCTCAGGGGCCGGGGTGCGAGGGCCTGTTTCTCCTCAGTCAGGGTTCACCCTGACGCCCGGCGGGCTGAGGGCCTCGCCGCCGGGGCCCGGTGACCGTGCCCTGGTGCGAGCTGGGTCTCTGTGGCCCGCCTTGCTCTTCGGGGAGCGCGTGTTCACCTAACAGGGAAGTGGGAGGAGGGCAGCGCCGGGCGAGGCCTTCCGAGGGCAGGGCGCCAGGGCCGTTTCTGGGGCTGTGGAAACGGGACGGAGCCCTGTGGCGTCCTTGGGTTTGAAGGACACGAGCCAAACCTGTTTGAGTCTCAGCTCTTCCCTGGGTCACCGTCAGGGCCGTGGGAAGCGGCCTGCCCACCTCGTCTGCGTTGGTGAAGGGTCTGACCCCCACCCCCTCCCCCCACCAGGTGGGAATTTTGTCATTCGGCAAGTCTGTTTAGGAATTCAAAGTGGGCAGAGTGTTTGCCAAGTAATTCCTCGGGAGCCTGCCTTAAAAAAAAAAAAAAGTAATCATAATTCTAGCATGTTTCTCTGGGTACAAACTTGACCCTTGAAAGAAGTCTGTACATTTCAAATATTTTTTTTTAAGATTTTATTTATTTAATTGACAGAGAGAGACACAGCGAGAGAGGGAACACGAGCAGGGGGAGTGGGAGAGGGAGAAGCAGGCTTCCCGCCGAGCAGGGAGCCCGATGCGGGGCTCGATCCCAGGACCCTGGGACCATGACCTGAGCCGAAGGCAGACGCTTAACGACTCAGCCCCCCAGGCGCCCCTATACATTTCAAATATTTTAAACTTTGCTCAGAAATCTTTAAGTTGTGCTTTCTTGATTTTTGTTTTTCTTGAAATACCACGAATTCTGAATTAGTGGAGTTTAAAGCTGCACACTTGGACCATATGATTTGGTTCTTAAATATTTGAAACTGAGTAATTTCCATTTTTCTTTCTGTTGTTTTATTAAGGCGGTTGGTTATTATTCACTGTTTTTATCGAGTACCTGCAGCGTGTAAGATACTTTGCTAAGTCCTGAGGACGTAAAATAATGGGCTGGCTTAACTTAGTGCAATAAATTCTCGCAATCTCACCCGGCAGTGATGGTCCTTGTCCTCCAGAACAGGGATGGAGGAACTATCCGCCCAGGAAGCAGCAGGATCACCAGCTGTCCAGTTTCAGTCTTTGGAGAGCCTGTCTGAGGGTCTGTCCCCAGAGCCTCCGTTCGTGCAGGACACCGACATGGAACAGGAGCTCAGTGGGGGTAAGGCCAAGGGAGCACTTAAATCCAAGAGAACGGGGGTGCAGTGGGGCTCCTGGGCCTGGTATGAGAGAGGCCGGGAACTTCGATAAGAAGATGGCCCCTAGGGGAGGTCTGGAAGGGAGGGTCAGATGTGACTCAGTTCAGTCCTGGTCTTGGGCTCTCTGTTAAGGACAGCCCATCTTTCTTTAATAGGCAGAGTGGTGGTCATTCACTCTGCTTTGGCTTCTTTTCATTGATACAACCTTCACTTTATCCTGGTTTCACATCCAGAACAATTTCTAAGATACGCTGCTTTTGCTGCATCTCACAATCCTTGCCTCGCTCTTACTTCCTCTTAGATTTAGGGCCCTTCTCTCCCCCTGTTCCCTTCACTTAGTGTCTTCCCTCCTTGATGACTTTGCGAGCTCTGCCACCTGCCGTTCTGTTGCAGCTGCAGTGTTTGTGACTAATCTAATTTTGGCCAAAAAAGCAACCATTTAATTCCTTGGTCGAGCACAACGCCTGTACGAGCGTATACATATCACATATTGACTCAGCAGTAACATCTTTATGTATCGTATAGATAGGTTGACATGTCTTGTACTTTTTTTGTTTTGTAAGAACCTTGTTTTAAATTGCTGTGGCCAACTGCAGTGCCTGAAATAACTTATGTGTCAGCAACACCAGTTGAGTGCCATGGTGTGTAGAGTGCTGTGGGGTGTTGTGGGAGTGTGGAAAAGGTTGTGAGGAAACAGATGACCATTCCTTATTCTTGGGAGCCTTACACAATGGTTGCAGAGACAGTGCCCTTTCACATGAAGGCTTACTGAGATTTACAGAACAGTGTCTGGAAAAGCATCAGAAGTCAACCAAATAGTCATTGCCCTGGACAAGTCACTGCAAGTCTTTATGCTTTGCTTTGCCCATCTGCAAAACAGGTGTAGTGCTTACCCTCCTGTTAGAGGAATGTCCTGTCATGAGAACAAAGTGAAATACGAGATTTTATAAGAAAATCCTGAATCACGGGTCTAAACATGGGTAAAGAGGGCATGCTGATGCTGAGAAGGAGCAGAGTAGATGCACTCAGTACCTGATAAACGTTCATTGGTTTTACTAGAATGTTGATGTGAAGAAGGGTCCCACTGACTCCCTCTTCTGTCAGGGAGCCCTGGGGAAGGGTTGCTCTCACTCTTGGCTCCTCTCTCCTCCCTCAGCTCCACCTGTTCCCCAGGTGCCTGCTCTTCCCCATGAGGGAAGCCCAGGAGACCAGGCAGCTACGCTCCTGACAGCCAGGTATCAGGTGAGCTGAGGAACCCTCTGTTTTTCCTCAGGGACTGTTGCTACTGATCGAGTGTGGCCCTTCCCTCATCCCATCCGTAAACCCTGCCGCGAATTTTTTTCAATAGCAGACCCCAGTTTGGGAATTGATCCTCTTCAGAGACCTGGACTTCACAGAAACCACCTTCCCATTTCCCCACCTCCACCAGTAAACACTGTTCCTTCTTTATCCCTGGTGCTGTGATGGGCGTTTATTAGATGTTAAAGGTTATGGAACTTATTCCCTAGTTTCTAGTCTGTTTTCCCTCCTCCCCAGCTGCTACACACTGGACACCCTCGACACCCTCTCTGTGTCATCTCCTTTTTTCTGGCCACGATGCTATAGTGGCCTCATTCCCCAGAGCAGCCAGGCTGTGTTATTTCAGGAGTTTGTGACATTCGAGGATGTGGCTGTGCACCTTACTCGAGAGGAATGGGGATGCCTGGACCCTGTTCAGAGGGATCTCTACAGAGAAGTGATGTTAGAGAATTATGGGAACGTGGTCTCACTGGGTAAGGACTTTCTTATTATTCAGTTTACGTATTAGGATTTCTTTACTTCCTTGTTTCTGAGGAGGTGCGAGGTCTCTGAGAAAGCAGAGATTGGTTCAGATTCCAGGTCTTAGAACCTCTGAATCCTCCATCTTCAAGGTCATTTCCTCTGGGAGTGGGTTTTCTTGGGGGGAGGGTGAGTTCAAGAGGAGACATTTTACTCCTTATCTTTAATTAACGATTCCTGCTTTCGTGGGGCATCTGTTTCCTGTTAGAAAAGGGAAACTTGCTTGTGCTTTGCCTAAGTTCTCACCTTCTCTATCTTTTCCTTTTTTATGAGAGGGACTTTAGAGCCTCCCAATCCACAACCAGACAGTTCCTTCCTGGTAATTCAGTGCCCCTGTATCTGAAAGTTTTCCATTTTTCTTGGAAGAAGAAATCCTTTTTTTAAAGATAGGCTGAAATCCTTGTTGAATGATCCCTCACCTCTTAACATTCCTAAATTCATCTCCAAGAGGCAGAGTTCGAGAGGCTTCATTTAAAGACATGACTCACTGCAAGTCTATTTCAGTGAGTCATCCAGATGGTAGTCCTAAGTAACCTCACCCAGAGCAGCAGAAGTTTCAGCTTTAAACCGAGTCTCTCCTTTGTTGTTTGGGTGGTACAGCGGGCTGCCGGGATTAGGCACCCGGTAGTGCTCTAGAGCAGCATCAACGGGGCTGTTGGCAGCCCCCTTGATGTGAGCATTGCTCCTTTTCCTCTTTCTTTTGCCAGTCTCTACTTCTGCTTTTTTTTGTTTTGTTTTTAATCTTTTGTATGTATGTATTTAATCACACTTTTTTTTTCTCTTTTTTTTTTGGCTTTGCCTATGCTGGTGGCATCCAGGGTGTTCCTTTGTCTCCTTGATTATGCTCAGGATTAAAGAAGGCTTTTTACCTGTGGGGAGGCAGCCTGCCCACTGGGAAGGTTTTTAGTGTGTTTCCCATTCCTGGCTCTTTGATCTTTGTAGGCATACTTCTCCGTCTTCCTACCACCCGGATTCATAGTGTGAATTCCTGCCCGGCCCTGAGTCATACCCAGGCAAGTGCTTTCTCTGGAGAAACACTTGCAGTTCTTTCAGCAGGAATCTCCAAGAGATGGCCCAAGTATCGGCTTCCCATCGATATTGCTCGTCCCCGCTCGGAAACTCCTTTTCCACGATTGTAAGATATTACACTTGATTGATGCTCTCAGGATGCCACCACTGTGTAAAATTGCAGCTCCTCAGATGACCTTTGTTAAATTTCGGAAGGGCCAAGGAGGCCCTCCATTGCAGCCAGATGAATTTTGAACCTGAGTTCTGAGTTCATTCATAAGCCACGGTTGGTGGTCATCTACTTGTGTTCTGACAAACCACAAAGTTCAACTCCAGCTCCTCAGTTATGATCTTTTCATGTTATTTTAGAATGTGGAACATATGCTGTGCACCTCTCTTTTCTGTAGTGAATATGACCAGCCCCTTCTGTTGTCTGACTTTTCTGTGACCCCTGGGCTTTCCTCATGTTTAACACTCTAGTCTTCTCCTTTAAGTCCCCATGGCCCCCTCCAAGGCCCTGACTTTGTCCCCTTTATTCTTTGTGGTGCTATACAGATTGATGCATTTAAATGACTTTTCCTGATCAAGTGTTCCTTAGCTCTGTCCTTGATGGATGGGAAATGGGAGGGCAAGAGTTTAATTTCTTTATTTCAGGGTATCAAATTGAATGTATATTTAACAACTTTGTAAACTGTAAAGTGATGTAATTGTAAACTGCTGTTAATTTTATCTAATAATTACATAATTTCCAACAGTTAACCTGTCTACTTTTTGGAGTAAACAAACTTCTTAGCACTTGAGTCAGCCTAGTAGCACAGCGTGCCATGAGACTGAATTTTATCCCATTTCCTGTGTCATCTCTGCACAAGTACAGGACACTCATGCACACGCACACATACTGGCTACAGATGCATACAACAGACCCTCCTGTTCACCTTGTTTTTGTGACCACGTCAGCAGCATTTTTAGTTAATTATTTTTTACAGTTCTCAGGAAATCATTCTCATATTTGTGGGCTCAGCAGACTCCACCTGAAATGTAAGCTTATACACCTAATTAGCTTAATGTTTGGTGTTGTAAAATATGAACTTAGCAGCCCCACTATCAAGTTCACATCTTTTCCCCACAGCAGTAGCTCAGTTGTCACAGACATCAAAACTTTGTTCCTTTGGGTAAGTGCTTTTACTATATAGTAGTAAACATACAGAGTATGAACAGCTGAATAAAAGAATAAAAAAGTAAGTAAAAAGTCATATTTTTCATTAACATATCTAAAAAGAAGCATGTTCTGTTGACAGCGAGTGAATTACTGGCTGGAGGGTCATACCCAAAGGGAAGTTATCTGGCTTAGTGCCGGAGATTAAGACCAGGAAAGTGGTCTGGATTGCATTTTATACAGGGTCAGTGTGGCAGGTGTCCTATTAGATGACATCATTAGAAACATGTCTATCGGAATTCTGGTTGTTAAGTAAGTTGATAAATCAGGAAATGTTTGGCACATACCCTTTGGTTTTTGAAATTGATGTCATGAGGACAAAAATTATTTTGTATAGAATGTCTTTTACTACCATGGCTATTTACTATTTTTTGAGGAGCCAGTGTGTTACGAGGTACTATACATATCTCATTTAGTACTTGCCATAACCCTGTGAGCAAATGTTACTTTATTTTATACCTGAGGAAACAGGCTCAAAAATTAAGTGATCCACTCAGGGTCAGAACTAGGCATAGGACTCCGATCTGAATCTGAAGCTCATGTTCTTTTTCATTGTTTTGCCCCTTAGGACAATTAGTCCAACCACATATGGTGTTTTGAGCTTTTGTTTTTGTTTTTTAAAGATTTATCCATCTAATTCTTTAGAGAGAGAGAGTGGTGGGGAGGAGCAGAGGGAGAGAAGGTCCCAAGCGGCCTCCGTGCTGAGTGCAGAGCCTGACATGGGCTTGATCTCACGACCCTAAGGTCACCACCCTGAGATCACAATCTGAGACAAAACTGAGTCAGATGCTCAACCAACTGTGCCACCCAGGGACCTCACATGTGGTTGTTTTATATTCTTACGGCTTTATACTCTGATGACAATCAGAAAAAGCCATGAAAAATTGGACAGATGGGCATTAGGTTGTACAGTTTGGGAGCAGAAGGAACATGCGTTCAAGAAGAAATAAAATTGTGTAGGAATACAGTCCATTAAAATAGGTATCTAGGGGCACCTGGGTGGCTCAGTCGGTTAAACAGCTGTTTTTGGCTCAGGTCATGATTCCAGGGTCATAGGATCGAGCCCTGTGTCATGCTCCCTGCGCAGTAGGAAGCCTGCTTCTCTCTCTGCCCCTCCCTCCTGCTCTGCTCTCTCTCACTATCTCTCTCAAATAAATAAATAAAAAAAAAATAGGTATCTACATAAGAACAATATTACTAAGGAGAGCTTTCTTTTGTCTATTAAGGACCAAGAAGAAGGGCATAAAGCTTCCAGGTGGCTAAAATCTTAGCATAACTGGTATAAGCAAAAAAACAAATAATGAGGTGAATTTTAAATAAATAAAATTATTTTAAATAAATAATAAAGCTAATTGGAGAACTGTCAAGGTTTAAATTTAAAAAATTAAAAGGTTTTGGGGCGCCTGGGTGGCTCAGTTGTTAAGCATCTGCCTTCGGCTCAGGTCATGATCCCAGGGTCCTGGAATCAAGCCCCGTGTTGGGCTCCCTGCTCAGCAGGAAGCCTGCTTCTCCCTCTTTCATTCCCCCTGCTTGTGTTCCTGCTCTCGTTATCTCTCTGTCAAATAAATAAAATCTTTAAAAAAATAATAAAATAAATTAAAAGGTTTTAATAAAAGATTAAATAATTTTAGATAGGAAAAATTAATTGCAAATGCATATTTTGAAAGCACAGAGTTCTGACTTTAAAATTTAGGAAAGGGGCGCCTGGGTGGCTCAGTCGTTAAGCGTCTGCCTTTGGCTCAGGTCATGATCCCAGGGTCCTGGGATCGAGTCCCACATCCGGCTCCCTGCCCGGCGGGAGGCCTGTTTCTCTCTCTCCCACTCCCCCTGCTTGTGTTCCTGCTCTCGGTATCTCTGTCTCTGTCAAATAAATAAATAAAATCTTTAAAAAATAAATAAATAAATAAATAAATAAAATTTAGGAAAAAGGCATTCAGGCCAATGGCAAGAAAACCTGCCTTAATGCTTCCTGTGACCCTTAGAATGTTAGACTAGAAAGAATATAAACTGGGGAATCAGACTTGGGTTCATTTTACCAACTGTCTACATTGAGCAGATTATTTAAACTGATACTTATTTTCTTCAACTATAAAACATGAAAAATAATGTCTGCCTTTTCTGGGTTTATGCCAAGGATTAAATTAGATTAAATTATGTTGTGAGTGTAAGTACCTGGCTCATGGTAGTTACTTAAATGCTTTTTTGGAAAGGACTGCAGGTGATAAGAGCTATAGATCAGATTAAAAAAAAAATTTTTTTTTTTTTAATTTTTTAAGTAGGCTCCACACTCAGCATGGAGCCCAACACAGTGAGAGTTTGGATTTTTATTTTAAAGAGGCTTTCATTTCTTTGACACTTAAGTGATCTTTTAGTTTGCTTTTAACTAGAACATCCATGACTCCAAATATGTTGGATCCTGGCTATCCATGTATTACTCTATAATCACTATTTCTCTGTTCTTTTTTTTTTTTTTCGAGAGAGAACACGAGCGGAGTTGGTGGGGGGGGGAACAGAGGGAGAAACAGACTCCCCACTGAGCAGGGAATCCGAGGTGGGGCTCAATCTCAGGACTCCAGGATCATGACCTGACCTGAAGGCAGACGCTTAACCAACTGAGCCACCCAGGCTCCCTTCTCTGTTCTTTTTTATTTATTTTCACCTTTTACTCCATTGTCGGTATGTTGATCTCCTGTTGTCTTTCTGTACATATGTTGGAGGAAGGGACAGATTTCAACACAATCATTATTTTTTACTAGCAGATTATGTGAAAGCCAGGTTCTGAAAGACTGGGTTTGAGCCCTGGCTTTGCTAGTTATTGTGAACTTGGGCGAGTTATTTAAACTGTCAGTCTTAGTTTTCTTATTTGTAAAATGGGTACAGCGGTAGTTTCTACTTCATAAAGTTATGATGAGTATTAAATTAGTGAAAATTTGTAAAGTTCTTGGTGTGGTACTTTGCACCTACCAAATGTGCAGTAAACCTTAGCTTAATATTTTAATGGTACTGATGATATAGATGACTTTTAAGTCTATATTTTGAACCCTGTTCTCTCATCAAAACTAGTCTTTTTTTTTTTTTTTTAAAGATTTATTTATTTGTCAAAGGGAGCACAAGCAGGGGGAATGGTGGGCAGAGGGAGAAGCAGGCTCCCCACTGAGCAAGGAGTCTGATGTAGGACTCGATCCCAGGACCCCGGGATCATGACCTGAGACGAAGGCAGACGCTTAACCGACTGAGCCACCCAGGTGCCCCCAGAACTGTAGTATTTTATCTCTAACTGCCTACTAGACATTTTCTCTTATTCCTGACTGCATTAACTTAAACACAATCTAAAATCAAACCCTTCTTTCCACATGGAGACGGTCTTTTTTGTTGTGTATAGGTGATGTGGGTATAGGTACAGAATAAATAAGCAACATTTGCTTCAGTTATCAAATACTTAGAAACACTTTGATATCTGAGCTAAAAGTTACAGATTCTGTTATCAGAATTCTGAGCAGAATATTTGCTGCTTCATGCCATGCTTTTTTTTTTTTAAACTTGAAAACTATTTCATTTGACATGGAGGACCTCAACTAAATAAGCGTCCAAAGGAGGGGAATAGACTATTAATGCCCAGCAGGAATTCAGGAACACAGTAAATGCCTTTCTTTTATCTGTTCTGTATCTTCCTGTTCATAGGTTCTCACATGGAATCCCAAGAGGACAGCTGTTGGTTTGTCATATTTTACAGGCCTAGTGCCCTTTAATAAACTGGTTATGTGTTATATGTTGACGCTAGGACACAAAATTGGCACTCATTAAGTAGCTCTTAAGTAAATAAATCAAAAGAAGTACAAGATATAAGATACATGGTCCCTGCTAGTAAGAGTTTATAAATGAAGTAGGGATGATAATTCCTGAAGCCAGTTAAATAAAAATCTATAAACTCCATTATATAGTGACATGTCAGGATAAGAGGAACAAATAATAAATTGTGTAGACATTCAGTAAGTGGAGGAAAAGGCTTTTGGAGTTGACGGGCTTGAGCTAGCCCTTGTATGTGTGCTACTAGAAGATTTCTGGTCTGAAGACGTATAAAAACTTCCCCTTTGATACTATAATAGTTCTGCCCCCCTCAGGATCAGACTGCTTCTTGCTTTTGCTTTAAAAGAGATTAGATTCTAGCAGTCCATTATGTAAGCCAAGAAAGACCATTTTTATGTGAAGGTGCACTTTCATTGAACTTGGCTCTCTCTATCGTATTATAGTTAGTTGTTTGTATCTGTCTCTACATAGTTTCCATATGGGAGGCACCCCGTAGATGTTTGTTGAATAAACAAGAGTGTAAGCTCCTAATGGGTAAGAATGTGTTATTTTTGTTTCCTCATGTTCACTGAAGCGAATTGAGATTGGTGAAGTTTCTTGAGATTGGTTCTTGGAAAATCAGTCCTCCCTGATTCTGTTGCTGCAGTTTAGCTCACCACACAACAGGTGCTTGAGTATTCACCTTCCTCCAGTCCAGCGAAGTTATATTTTGATGACTTCCCTTTTGACCTGGTCTAGTACTTGTAGACCAGGTCTAATACAAAGATTGATCTATAGGCAACAGCTGAAGAGTGAAAATGATCACTCCTGTGAAGACAGGTACACACTCATGCACCAATTCCCTTGTCTGAGTAATGTTTAAATGAATACTTCTCCCAAAGTCATCAACTTGCCCCGTAACACAGCTCTTCCTGGAGCACAAGTAGGAGCTCCCTGTAGAAGATCTTTGCCCTTCTTACTCTCCAGGCCTTCCCTAATGTCTTCTAAGAATTTACTTTCTCTCTCCATTAACTGTTAGTTAAGAGAAAAAGTGTCTTTGTGTAGTGTCTGGGGATAAATCTCCACATCCCATTTCCTTCTCTGTGAGCAGGATTTCCAATTTCCAAGCCTGATGGGATCTCCCAGCGGGAACAAGATCTACAGGTCTTTGATCTGGAAACTAAGAATAGAGAAGTCTTAAGAGATGACTGCTCAGGTGAGTAAGGTAGAATCAATCAGATGGAATTAGTAGGGAAGTAGAGTCAAGTTGTTGAGCCAAATTGTAGCTGCTTTGGCAGTCAGAATGAAGAGCTCGGTCTATATACTAGATGGCGAGCTCCTTCCTTTTCCCTTCAGTTTTGATGAATTCTTTGCATTTACTTTATCCCTTATCCACAAGTTGTACTGGGTCCCTGTTCAAGTTGCTTATCTATAATTCTTTTGAATTAACTTCCCTATTACCTGCTTTGAAACACCTTAATTGGTTATCTTCTTTGCCAAAAACGTCCTCTGTTTCTACCACACCCTGAACCATTTGTATATTACCTCACTGCTCCTATTCATGCCCTTGCATCTGCTGTCGAGATTTTGTGCGTGTGCTTCAGAGTAAATAAACTCTCATTTTAGTAGATTCTAGATTAGTTTTCTCCTCTCTGAGGTTTTTTTTTTTTCCCCCTAAGCACAGGGTACAGATTACATTTGCATTTTCTATTTATATATTGAATCAGATGGAGAGACGAGAGAAGAGAACAAGCTGTTGATTCCTAAGCAGGAAATTTTGGAAGAAGTACATTCATACAAAGTGAGAGTAGGAAGACTCAAAAAGGATATTGCCCAAGTTCCTGGGACTAGAGAAGTGTCTAAACCTGAGGACAGATTAGAAAGGCTTCAGGAAATCCTAAGGAAATTTCTCTTCCTGGAGAGAGAGTTTAGGCAGATAACAATCAGCAAGAAAGCCTTCACCAGTGACAGTGAATGTAATGAACCTGAAAAAAGCTTCAGTCCGGACTCTACCCTTGATACAGATCAGAGAGTTCTTAGAATACAGAATATTGATGATACTGATAAGTATGACATGGGTGTGAACCAGAATTCAGCTGCTGGTAAACAAGAACAAATAAATCTCATACAGGATGTTCAGAGTAGTGAATATAAGGAAAGCTTAATGGATCTCTCCCACCTTAGTAAATGTGACAGCATTCCTGCCACAGAGAAATCCTATAAATGTGATGCATGTGAGAAAGTCTTCCATCAGAGCTCTGCCCTTTCTAGACATCAGAGAATTCATACTAGAGAGAAACCCTACAAATGTAAAGAATGTGAAAAATCTTTCAGTCAGAGTTCAAGTCTTAGTCGACATAAAAGAATACACACTAGAGAAAAACCCTATAAATGTGAAGCATCTGATAAATCCTGTGAAGCATCTGATAAATCCTGTAGTCAGAGCTCAGACATAACTCCACATAAGAGGATTCACACTAGAGCAAAGTCTTACAAATGTAGTAATTGTGAAAGGGTTTTCAGTCGCAGTGTACATCTTACTCAACATCAGAAGATTCACAGAGAGATGCCCTGTAAGTGTACTGTATGTGGCAGTGACTTCCATCATACCTCACACCTTGCCGAACATCAGAAAGTCCACTGTGAAGAGAAAGCCTATGAATACAATGATTGTGGGTTGACCTTTATGAAACATCAAGGAATTCATCTCAGAGAAAAGCCCTATACGTGTAATGAATGTGGAAAGGACTTCAGATTGAATTCCCATCTTATTCAGCATCAAAGAATTCACACAGGAGAGAAACCACATGAATGTAATGACTGTGGAAAAGCTTTTGGTCAAACTTCATGCCTTATTCAGCATCACAAAGTTCATGGGAAAGAGAAGTCCTATGAGTGTAATGATTATGAGGAAAGTTTCAATCATAGCTCAGATCTTGTTCTTCAGCAAGAAGTCCTCACCAGAGAAAAAGCCTTTGACTGTGATGCATGGGAAAAGAACCTCAGTCAGACAGCACACCTTGGTCAACATCAAAGAATTCATACCAAAGAGAAACCTTATGAATGTGACGAACGTGGGGAGACGTTTAGTCAAATTCAGGCCTCATTCAACATCTGAGAGTTCACACCAGGGAGAAATTATATATGTACTGAAGGTGGTGAAGCCTTCAGTCATAGCTCAACCTTATTCAGCATCAGAGAATCTACACCAGAGAGAAACTCTCTGAATGTGATGAATGTAGGAAAACTATTTGTCAGTGTTAAACTTCATCGACATTTGCGAACCCATACCAATGAGAAAATCTATGAATACATTGAATGTGGTAAATGCTTCATGCTATTTTCATACCTTAGTCACCATTGGAGAATTCTTACTGGAATAAAATTCCATCACTGTAATAAATGTGAAATAGCCTTCAGTCAAAGAAACTACCTTGTTCAGCATCAAATTCATTCCATGCAGAAAGCCTATGAATGTAATAAGCATGTATGCGCATGGGAGGATTCAGTCATATTCCACCCCTTATTCAGCGTCAAAGAATCCGTGCCCAGGAGAAGCCATTCAAGTGTAGCAAAGGTGACAAATCTTTCAGTGGGAGTTCAAGTCTTTTTCATCATTAGAATCTCCACACCAGACCAGAATCTGATACAATGCAAATGGAAAAAATGTACCTCTACATTTCAGGCTTTACTCAACATCAAAATACTGGAGAGAAATTTTTATATAAAATTGTTAGCCCTGATTTTTTCATTGCAGAAGAAGATAGTCTGAGGAGTGATTTGGTGAATGCAATGCTGTTTCCTCATGGTATTCTTTTATTTAATAGGTGGTGTAGGTAGGTATATAAACTTTATTTATGGAGCTCATTTAAACTATTTTTTAAAATATGGCCTATGAACATTTTTATTTTTCCTGAAATTTGGTTCCTGTTACAGCTTCTCTAAGATATTGTTAATACACCCATGTAAAAACATAATTAACTTCTGGAAAGTAGCTCATTTAGATTTTTCTGCTGTTCTCAGCCCAAGTTCTCTCCAAAACAGACTCTTAGGTCTGCTGTTTTCTGAGCATCCTACTTTCCTGTTGCTTTCCAGCCACAACACTTGGATTCCTGTTAATTTCTCCATTTTCTTAGTACCTTCAAATGATGGTTTTCTAGTTTTAAGCTTCTCACCAGCAGGTTTGCCATCCCTACTTGATGTTCGTGTTCTGGTGTCTTCTTTCCTAAAGTGAAGCATCTACCTTTAAAAAGAATTGGATTTCCACATCCTGTCCATCCATGAGTTTGAAGGATTCCATCTCTACTGCGTTTGCGGCAGGCAGCTAAACATTTTCAAATGACACCCCACCCAATAGCTGTCTTGTCTGCATCCCACAGCCCTCTAAAAGAGATAAGGACGTCAGGGAGCCAACAAGACTCCTCATGGTCTAACTACATTCATTCAGCGCCTGTTCTGCATGTCAGAGTTTAGAATTATTTTATATACTTCCTGTTGAAGGACAGCAAAATGCTCAGGTCTGCTTTTGATAGGGCAAAATATAAAGAACATACACAGAAAAGTCAGAGAACTTCATAAGGGAATGCAGCTTTTCAAAAAAGATACTGCTGTTCTTCTGTAATCTCTCTGGAGAGAGTATTTTAAGAGAGTGGCAGGTCTTCCTGGTAAAATTTTAACTACTATGATTGCTTCTTTATCTGTTTGGATTTTTGCGCCCCCCCCCCCCCCATCAATCCAGGACAGTATTTGAAGTGTGGGGGCTTTGTGTATAATTGTTTATTCGTCATCGCATTTTCTGTATTTTACAAGAGTCTACAGGCCATATAAAAGAACTTGGTTTTTTGATTGATAAAAGTGATCACAGATGTCAGGATGTCCAGAGTTCAGGGTCACTGTAAACACCTAGCCAAGAATTCATGATTCTTTAGATGTTGTCAAAGCATTTTATTATATTTTTCCATCTTAAGTTTCATAATATTTTGTGAATAAGACAGGTGTTAACTTAAAATTCTTATTGTCATTCCAGCAAGTGAGGCCTTCATAGTTCAGATGTTATAATATTCACTAGGGATTCTCAACAAATATATAACAATTTACTGCTTATTCTGTAATCCTCTTATGGCTAAGCTCTAAGATAGTTCTACCACCGTATTTTGCCTCTTAGCCATCAGCAAGCATAGGATCTTATCAGGGCAAAGTAGAGATCTAAATGAATTGATTTAAATGTAAAAGCAAATGAAAAATGCATGTTTTTTTTCCATTGTTTATGAATGTGTATGCCCTTATGTACAGAGACCAATGGTCACTTCTGGTGATTATGAAACAGATTAATCCCTAAATAGCAGAATATGTAAAAATCACATGTATGCATTTGGTTTAGGAATGTGCTTTTGTACTTCCACTTGAATAAAGGTGTGTTTGATACTCAGAATCTGTTTCAAAAAATATCTAAAGGCCTCAATCAGAAGCATTTGGAAATCTTGGAATCACCTTCCTGGCTGCGACTCAGTTCCTTCCAGAAACCTGCTTCACAACAGGAGTGGATCAGTCTCCTTCACACTGATACAAAGCTTGCTCTTCCACAGACTTGGGGAACAAAGTCTGAATGTTTAGGATTTTAAGGATTATTCAATTGGGATGTTGTTGGCACATAAATAGTTTGAGGTTTCAGTAGGACTAGGCAGAATGTGTGGTGTTTTTTTTTTTAATAAGTAAAACACATTTTAAAAAATGAGAAACCAAAATAATCCTGGAGGACAATGTCTCTTTAAACTTGCAATATTTAATCAGTCCAATGTAATGTGAGTTTGTGTTTTTAGTGTTTTAATCTTGAAGATTAAAGGGGAGGGAAGAGAAGAAATCTAATAGTTGAGGTACACCAAATATCCACCTACCTACATGCATATGTATGTTCATATTCAAACTTAATCCTCACACCTCTGCAAGGGAACTAGCTCTGTTTTACAAAGGAACTGAGGTGTAGAGAGGTTGAAGAATCTGTTAGGGTCACTCAGCAAGTTAATGGCTCAAGTCCGGCCTGACTCCCAGGCTTTCCATCATCATGATGTTGATATTAGACACATCCCAGAACCCAGAGAAGTTTTCTTTGATAGCTCTTCACTCCCTGTTACATCCTCAGTGGTTGACTATTACCAGTTTACAATTAATCTGAATGCTCCCAGAGCTGTCTGGGGTACTAGGAGAAAATATCCCAGTATCTTTTGGGAGCTGATCAGAGATCCTGCTCCCTGAAACAGGCTTAGATGATTTTGACAATGACAGGCCACAGGTCAGAGCTCCCAAATTCTTAACTCTTGTCAAGCTATCCCAGCTCCCATTACTAGATTTACATTTCCATTTCTCAATGCCCAGAATGTGCTCTTTTTCCCTGCTAACTGGAACTTGCTGATTGATGGACATGTATTAGATTTCCTGTCACTTCTGACTGAATTACAGCATTGGAGCAAGGTGGGTAATGGGAAAATGAAGTTTGATTGCTAGGTTTTTGATGAGCAAAAGTGTGGATAGATGTAGACTGGAGAGATGGGGACCACTGGAAGAGGAGCAGGGAGAGTATTTCAAGCAAAAGAGCATATCAGAAGGCCTTCAGATGAAAGAGTTTGGCATCTTCAAGGTAAGAAGCTCTCTGGAGGAATGCATTACCCTAGGAAGTAGTATGTGGGCAACTGAGGAAGTAAGAATGAAGTTGAAAGGAGGCCCCTCAGGTGTCATAACGGCAAAGCACAATGGAATTCTCACCTCTGAAAATGTGACCTCATCCATTCATTCATTCAGTAGTACAGTTGCCAGATGTGATGATGTTCAGTGCTAGCCTGTGGGCACAGTTAACATAAACCATCAATACTAAGTGATGAAGACAAACAGATTAGAGTAGTTGTCACAGCAATGACTGGAATTGGACATACCTGTTTGAACTTTGCTATTTACTAGCTGTGTGACTTTGGGCATGTTAGCCTCTCTAGTTTCCTTGTCTATATGATGGTTAATAATAGCATGAAAATTAAATGAGGTAATGTAAAAGGTACTGGTTATATCTTAAGTGCCAAAAAGTTACGAACATAAACACCAATATAAAAACCAGTGAGAATGTGTTTAGCATAAAATCTAAAAAAGAGGGAATTGAGCAAGCATTTAGCAGTGCAGGACTAGCATTGTCCAGGGAGGAATATTCTGGTTTTGGAGAACTTAAATATGAATTGAGAGGTCATCAGGAATCCTAGACTGTGGTAGGAACTGCCTCCCCATAGGCACTCCTTACTGGAGTCAGCAAGCCTTGACATCTGTCTTTTCTTGCTAACACTTGTATCCTATGGCATCACATCTGACACTCCCTTCAAAATACGGGCACATGAACGAATCTTTAATCTGAGACTGGGAGGATAATTTCAAACAGCGTACTGTACAAGTCAATGAGAAAATAAATACTGGAATTTTTCATTTTGCTGATGCATCCCATTCACACCCTTCACTTTTAGAAAATAGTTAACCTCATATTTGTATCCCATTCATGTTTATAAATTTACAACTTGGGCATAATGACAGTATCTGTCTTTTTCTTTCCCACACTTGATCCTATTACAAATCTCCACCTGGTCTAACCTTTGTCCTCCCCCCAGGTGCAGTTTGACTCCAAGCTCTGGTTTGAACTGGCCAGCGTTCTAAAGGCTGCCTTTACTTGCTCACTGAGTCTGCAGTTTTTGGCACCTACAATTTTGAAAAAGAATGAACTTAATGAGATTGTTGTGAAAATTAATGAGATAATGCCAGTTTACTCCAAAACTGGTAACTTTCTGAGTTTAGCAGGAACCCCTCCCACCCCCCCATCACGAACAACTCATTTCCCTAACATTTTTCCTGCTTCAACGTATCAAAGCTATCTCTGGCAAACTCGTCCAGGCACAGTAGAGTGTTTGAAATCTTGACCCTATTTCTAAGGCTTTTCTTCCTCTTTTAGCCCATTGGTACCAATGTGACTCCTGCTTACTTACATACTCAGGCACAATTGGGAGGCAATGGAGTAATGGAGCGGAAACACCAGTCGGGTTGAAGCAACCTAGGGAGAGGACAGGCTGGACTGTAGGCATAGATAAGGGATTCGGGTCCAGCAGAGTCATCCCCGCTTTGTGGTTTGCAAGGAGGGAGGTGGGGATGGGTGGTAAAACGGCAGGGGTCAAGGGAGGCGGCAAATGAGGTGCACAGGGGACAGTGCGGGTGAGAAAGAAGGGAACAACCAATTTAGATCCCAGGTCCACGTGGGCGATGAAGGGCAGATAGAGAAATCTAGCCCCATCCTCCCTCAATGCCTCCTTGGGTAAGGACGAACGCCAAAGGGGGCGCCATCCCAACGCGGTTCTGGGCCCAGCTCCCCAGCCGCCCTGCAGAACCCGCGATCGAGAGGAGACCTCCGAGCTGCCTAGACGGGACCCGGAAGTGCGCGCCGGGGAGCCCGAGTTTCCAGTCGGGCCCGGGGACCGAGGGCGCCGCCGCTGCGGGGCGGCTGCGCGAGTGAGTATCAGGGCCCCGGACTGGGGGCTGCGGGTCCGCCCTCCGCGGCGGAGAGGAGCGCGGGCTGAGACGGGGGTGGGCGGTGGGGGGCTCGGGCCGAGGGGGCGCCGGGGCGTGGGGCTGGCGCCGCAGGCCTGACCGCGCCCCCGCGCCGGGGCCCACCCAGCCCGGGGACAGTGAGTGGGAGCCTCTCCTGGAAAAGCTTCCCTTGCCGTTTCCCCCACATCTGCCCTCCTCTCCCTCCCTCTCCCGCAGCGACTGCCCGTCCGTGGTGCCGCGCTCTGAAGAAGTTTTAGAGGAGGTCTTGTCTTTGGGAGCCCCAGCCCTGGGGGTTGGATCCAGCCCATGGAGAAGCCGCCTGAGCAGATAACCCCGGAGTCCCTGTCCCCATCCTCCAAGCAGGAGCCCCGAAAGAGCAAGGGTGAGGAGCTGACCTAGCTGGCTTTCTTTGTCTAAACTTTGTCCTTCCAGCCGCGCGGCCTCGGATCAGATGGACACGACTAACTTTACACTTAGAATTGTCCTGGTGAAAAACTACTTTTTTTTTTTTGCCCCAAGGCTCTCTTACATGTAAATAAAGCCTGTAACCAACGTTTCCTCTCGACTGTGTGGAGCAGACCTGCAGCACGGTAGTATCCTAGCACTAAGTCTAGGAGGATCTGTCATTCCAGCACCTGCCAACTTGCTTGGCCTTTGGAGAAGCTCAGTGAATGTGTGAATAAATAAATGAATGAACTCAGCCAAGAATGTCCCGTACCTCAAGTGCCAGGAAAAGAGCGGGCTCCTCCACTCATCCTGCCCAAGCTCTCCTTCATCCTTAGGGAGGATACATTTACCACCCCAGGTATAAACTCCAAGCTGGTGCCTTGCCTGTGAAGTACAGTAGATAAGCCAGCCACCTGCTGATGGAAAATGAGGTTAAACTATTAGTATCAACGTTTTTTCCTTAGGTATCAGCATTTTTGTTTCAGTCTGCCATCCCACCATTATGTATGTCTGGCCCCTAAAAAAATGGACTTGGCTTATTTAATTGGGTGACAAAGGCTTAGATAATCCACATCATGGACTCTGAGATGGCTTCTATTTGGGGAGATTTTCTTTTACACATTTATGTGTAAAAACCATGTTTTCAGACTAATTTTTGACTTGACAGGTATTTATTGAGCTGTTAGTATGAGGTGTTGAGACTAAGTTGAAAGAAAACCTAACCCCTACTCACCCAAAACTTAAGAGTTGAGTTGGAATAGTTACCTGTGAGAGGCTATGGACAGTAAACTATGTAGAAGTTTACAAGAGGAGATCCCTGTGAACTGGGTTTTGGCCCAGGAAGTCTTAGAAAGTCACAAGTTTGGCCTTGAAAGAATTTAGAGTAAGAAAGGAATCAAGTTGGCCTTTCTTTCTTTCAACAATACTATTGTTATATTTATTTAGAGAGAGCGAGTGAGCCAGTGGAGGGGCAGAGGGAGAGGGAGAGAATCCTAAGCAGGCTCCCTGCCCAGCGAGGAACCCGGCATGGGGCTCGATCTCATGACCCTGAGATCATGACCTGAGCTGAAATCAAGAGTCAGACGCTTATCTGACCAAGCCACCCAGGTGCCCCAGAAAGGAGTCAAGTTTTGGGCGCCTGGGTGGCTCAGTTGGTTAAGCGACTGCCTTCGGCTCGGGTCATGATCCCAGGGTCCTGGGATCGAGTCCCACATCGGGCTCTCGGCTCAGCAGGAAGCCTGCTTCTCCCTCTCCCACTCCCCCTGCTTGTGTTCCTGCTCTCGCTGTCTCTGTCAAATAAATAAATAAAAATCTAAAAAAAAAAGAAAAGAAAGGAGTCAAGTTTTAAATGAGAGGGGATAGATGCTTACCATAGGCTCCCAGTTGCTAGTCTTTCTAAAAGGCCAAGTGCCTGTACTCACCTTCCTAAAACACTCACTCACTCATGTTGGTTCACAGTGCCCACTGCATTCAGCCCAGACTCCATAACCTGGCATCCAGGGTCCTCGGCAGTGTGGCCTCAACCCACCTTGAAAGTCGTTCCTTCGTGTGCCCCAAAACAAACCAGCAAGACTGGTGTGTCTGCACAAAGTAATGCCAAAGACCCTGCACTCTCCACCGTTGTGTCTTTGTGTCCTTTTTCTCATACATTACTGTCCCCTATATTCTCTGCCTATCCAAACACTACACATCCCAGCATCCTGCACAGGGCAGTCTCCTAGGTGAAATTTCTGAAACAGACTTGGACTGTGAGGAAGGAAACAAACAGATGCAAGAGACATTTACACGAAAACCTGAGGACTTGGTGGTTGATTGAGCATTAGGGGGAAATTGGGTACGATCGCCCTTGTTCCCTTCACTGTCATACCTCTTAAAAAAAAAAATCACTAGTTGCTATTGCTTTTGTAACGCAGGGCACCGCTTCTGCTCCATCAGAACTGATGATATCCAAGTTGCCAATGGCTTAGCTAATGAAGCCACTGGACACATTTTTTTCAGCTTTAATTTTTTGACCCCTTCCTATTTTTTGTCGATGTGATCACTCTTCCTCGCACCTCTTGTTCTTTGGTTTTGGAAGCACCGTTTTCTTCTGGTCTTCCTCTTGCCTTCTCTGGGCCTTCCCCACTCCTGTTTCTCCATCTGTTTTTAAACATTAATTTTTCCCCAAGACCGTTCTTAACCCTCTTTTTTTCACTCCTGTGGGTGATCCTATCCCCTTCCAGGACTTCTCTTAACCGCTATCTGCTGCTCTTGCTGCCTTCTGGGTCCTGAAAACTAGATGTTCATGGGTGTACCTCGGAGCTCCTTGTTTTCTGTCAGGCCCACACCTCCCTACCTTCCAGTGACTGCCTTGGTTAATTTTATTTTTTTAATTTTTATTTTTTTAAAAGATTTTATTTATTTATTTGACAGAGAGAGACACAGCGAGAGAGGGAACACAAGCAGGGGGAGTAGGAGTGGGAGAAGCAGGCTTCCCCGCAGAGCAGGGAGCCCGATGCGGGGCTCGATCCCAGGACTCTGGAATCATGACCTGAGCCGAAGGCAGACACTTAATGACTGAGCCACCCAGGCGCCCCTGCCTTGGTTAATTTTAGTGACTGATTTTCCCAAGCTAGAAAACTTGGATTTGTACTGTACTATTCTCCTTCCCTCCGTATTCAGTCAGCCACCAAATCTGTCAGTTTCTCTTCAGAGAGGCCTGATTCTGTTGCCTGTGATTGCCATTTCCTCATTTTAGACCCATTCTAGTTTTCTTGGGTTGTTGACACATCCCTATGCTATTGGTCATGTACCCTACTCTAGGCTATCCTCCATTCTGCTGCCAGAATGAATTTCCCTAGGAACAAATTTGATCATGTCAGTCTCTGTCCAAAGCCCTGGGTGTGGTATATATGCCTCTTCATATCTGGCTCTGCTCTATTTTTCTTTTTCTTTCTTTTTTTTTTGAGAGAACTAGAAAGCGTGAGCAGAGGCAGGGGCAGAGGGAGAGAATCCGAAGCAGACTCCATGCTCAGCGAAGAGCCCGATGTGGGGCTCAATCTCAGGACCCCAAGATCATGACCTGAGCCGAAATCGAGAGTCGGACACTCGACTGATTTAGCCACCCAGGTGCCCCGTCTGGCTGTACTCTATTTTTTTCTGCTATATCTCCTGCTGCCTGCCCACATGGGGCATACATTTCACTCACATGGAGTTTTTGTTTTTGTGTGTGTTTGTTTGTTTGTTTCCTATTCCTTGAACTTAGTGTTCCCTTCTATGTTGCTGAGCCTTAGCAAATGTGATTACTTTTGTCCGGAATACTCTTCACTTTGTTGATCCTGATCATAGTTCAAGATCCAGCTCAACATCATTCTCTGAGGCTACCATCTCCAGTCACCTAGGTAGGGGTTGTCCTTCCTAATTGCGCTTTGAAGCACCATTATAATCCCTCCACCGGTATCTGGCACGTAGTAGGTGGTATGTACGTTTCCTAATTGGTTAAATCAAACAGGGAGTGTATTTGTCTCCTAGGGCTTCTGTAACGAATTAGCACAGCTTCATAGCTTAATACAGCGGAACTGTATTCTCTCGGTTTTGGAAGCTAGAAGTCCACGAGGGCTGTGCTACCTCTGAAACCTCTAGGGAAGAATCCCTCCTTGGCTGTTGCCAGCTTCTGGTGGTCCCCAGCAATCCTTGGTGCTCCTTGGCTTAAGGCTGCATCACTTAGTCAGTGTCTCCATTGTCACGTGGCCTTCTTTCCTGTGTGTTTCCATGTCTGAATCTTCCTCTCCTTTCTCTTATATAGATGGCAGTCATTGGATTTAGGACCCACCCTAATCCATTATGACCTCGTCTTAACTCTGCGAAGACTCTGCTTCCAAACGAGGTCATATTCTGAGGTTCCAGGTGGACATGAATTAGTGGGGGTGGGGCAGGGAAACGACACTGTTGGACCCAGTACAATAAGTATTGCTCATTTCTTCTGCTGTTAGAAGTAAATATACTTGGGATCCCACGGCTTTGTAGTTAAACAAACTTGAAGAACTGCATAGATTTTTTTACCCCTTCCCTTTAAATTAGAAGCAGATCAGCGAGGAAACTTTTTTTTAAACCTTTGTCCACAGGAACACATTTGCTTTGCTTATTTCAGGGGGCAACTGCTCTCTTCTTGGGCTGCTCGAGCTCTGTCTCAGAGCAGCCACTGTCTGCTGAGGCATTCCAGAGGGTCCTGCTCTCTACCAGAGTTTGAATCCACGTTTTTGGTATTTTTTCTCTAAGTGGCTCTGACCCATGAGGAGATATACCTCTCTGAATTCTATTTGAGCCTCAGTCCTGAAGACTTTTTATAAATGGTCTATTTGGGACCCTCAGTGACTTACAGATTCTTCTCTTGATTGCTGGGAAATAATCAGGAGTATTTTGAAGTACTGAATGTGCGCAGGGTTCTTTACATAGCACTGGGCTTGGAGACAAAGAAATGGAAGACATCTTTTAAAATAGAGATGCTTTCAGCATAAATTGAAGGGAACACACACACAACTAAAAATACTTTTGAGGAGAGGCCCAAAGACAATGTGGTTAAATGCCATGAAGGAGACAGGAAGCGAATGCTTTAGAGATTTAAAGGAGAGCTTACTTCCAGCTGGGATTAGAGTGGGGTTAGGTTTCAGGAAGGAGGCTGCCTTGAGCTGGGTCTGGAAGGTTGAATAGGATTTTGATAGGTGGAAGAGAAGTACATGTATGGGGATATACATGTTCAGGAAACTGTTCACATTGACTGGAGTATAGAGAAGATGTGATAGAAGATGAGTCTGTGAGGCAGAGTGGAGTAAGACTGTGCGAAAGGAATGCCAGGCAAAGAGCTTAGCTTTTGTTTGGCAGATATTGAAGTATGTTATGTTAGCTTTTCTTAATAGGCGGCTAGCCGGTGAGCGTTGTATATCAAGGGAGAGAATCTGATTTGTTGAGTGTGGTATGGGAGGTGAGGTGATTAGGATCTGACTTTAGGACGTTCCTAGTGATAATAGGAAGGTAGGGACAAAAACCAAGAAGTGTGTTGTAGGTAGAAGCAATAGTACTTGTTTACTGGGTGGATGTGGGGGCAGAGAAAGGAGTCACTGCTCGTTGTCACCCCTTCCTTTTTTATTTTGAAAAATGCTAAAGCTACCGGAGAGTTGCAAGAACAGTATAACAAATACTCATATGCCAGAAGGAGGAGCACGTTTGAGACATACTGATCTCAAGAGACTGGTATGAGAGCCATGTAGAAATGTCTTTTTAGATTACTGAAGATGCTGTAGCCTGTTATAAATATCGCCCATTTCAGGAGATGGGGACACAATCCCTCCAGCTACTCAACCCAGAGAGAAAACTTTATTCTCTCATATTCATACCCATCAATCAGTAATCTTATCCACACGACCATCAACATTTTTTTCCAGAATCCCAGTACTTCTTACCACCTCTGCCACCATCTTGGTCCAGGGTGCTATCATCCCTCACCTGGATTATTGCAGTAGCCTCCTGGCTGGTTGTCCTGCCTCTGCCATTGTCTCCCTATTGTCTCTTCCCAACATAGCCGGCAGCATGATCCTGTTAAAATGTCAGGTTTTGTCTTCCTCTGGTCATAAGCCTCCCATAGCTTCCTATCTCACTCAGTAAAAGCATACCTCTTACAGTAGCCTATCGGGTCCTGTGTTCTCTGAAAATGAGGTCTCTGACCTCATTTCTTACTATTCTTCCCCTTGCTCATTGCGTTCCAGTCATACTTGCCTCTTTGAACACCTAGGGCCTTTGCACTTGCTAATTCTTCTGTGTGTAATGCTCTTTCCCAGAAACCTTATCTCCTTCAAGTCTTTGCTTCAGTGTCATTTTCTTAGTCCTTCTTTGACCATGGGGTGTAAAATCACAACCCTTCTGCCCACCCCCTCCCTCTGACACTCTATGCTTCTTCCTTGCCTTTGTCTCTGTACCACTGTGTCAGCTAGTAGAATGTAATTTACGAGGTTTCTTGTCCAGCTCCCTTACTATAATGGAAGATCTTAGAGGGTGGAGTTTTTGCCTGTTTACCCCCTGATGTATCTCAGCACCTGGAACTGTATCTGGCATGTTGTTGGTGCTCAGTAAGATAAATGTGAATGAGTCAAGTGTCACAGGACTGGTAAAGAGAAGGATTCAAGAGTTACAGGAGAAGGATCACCTTAAGCTTAATGGAGAAAGTGATACTGAACAGGGCCTGAGAGCGGTAGGATTTACATTCTTGAAGATGTCAGGCAGGCTGTCAGTTCTCTGTCAGTGGGCCTATAAAAGGCCCGTCCTCTAGAACACTTAAGCCTTCAGAAGTTGGGAGAGAACAAATAGCATGGTCCAACAGAAAGGAGAAGAGGCTTCATGTAAGGGAGGAGATGGGAATGAGGCTGGAAAGACGGGCCAGGTCAGAAAAATGTAGAAGAAACCTTCGTTTTAGTATTTGCTCAAGCCAACCACAGAAGACATGTCTCCTGCTTCATAAATTATTCCAAATCCAAGTCCAAATGGAGGCATTCCCAGGCTATGGATCTTTCAATTTTTTTTAAAGATTTTATTTATTTTAGAGAAGAGAGAGCAGGGGGAGGGGCAGAGGGAGAGAGAGAATAGCAGACTCCAAGCTGAGTGTAGAACCCGACGGAGGGCTCAGTCTCACGACCCCGAGATCATGACCTGAACTGAAACCAAGAGTTGGAAGCTTAACTGACTGTGCCACCCAGGTGCCCCTGATCTTTTACTTTCTGAAGGGCTTCTAAGTTTAGGTGCCCCCAGGCTTGGGGGACAGATGTGGCAGATTTAGGAAGCTCTTGAGTTGTGCTGTCCAGTAGGGTAGCACCAGCCACATGCATTAATTAAATTGAAATTAATTAAATACAATTAAAAGTTCAGCTGCTCAGTTACACTGGCCACATTTCCAGTGCTCAGTAGCCACATGTGGTCATTGGCTACTGTATTGGATAGTGCAGATGTGGACCAGCTGTATAACCACAGAAAGTACTGTCGGACTGTGCATAGTGAGTGACTCGAATTTATAGTACCAGTTCATTGTGGTATCTTGCTAAAAAGAATTGGCTGCCTAGCTAATATTTAGACTTGATTGATGCCTTTATCACTTTTTTTTTTAGGTACCTAACTTTTTAGACCTAGTTGGTGTTCTCCAACTGTTTGCAATTTGTGTGACATATAAGAGAAACAGTTAAACACATGTGCAAGCAGATGTAAAACACTAAGCCAGTAATCACTCACACCTGATAGAATGGTTGTCGCCTAAAAGACAAGAAGTAACACATGTTGGCAAAAATGTAAACTGGTGAACTACCAATAGAACTACGTAAGATCTGTCAATTCCACTTCTGAGTATTTATCTGAAGGAAATGAAAGCACTGTCTCAAAAGATATCTGCACCCCTGTGTTCATTGCAGCATTATGTACTGTAGCCAAGACATGGAAACAGCCTAAGTGTCCATCGATGGATGAGTGGATAAAGCAGATGTGGTGTACATACAAATATACGTGAATATACACAGTGGAATGTTGTACAGCTGTAAAAAGAAGGAAATCCTGCCATTTTCGACAACACGGATGGACCTTGAGGGCATTACACTAAGTGAAATAAATCAGACAAAGACAAATACTGTGTGATCTCACTTATATGTGGAATCAAAAAAAAAAAAAAAAAGGCAACTCAGGCACAGAAAACAGACTGGTGGTTGCCAGACATGGGGGGGTGGGAGTGGGGGAATTGGATGAAGGGGGTCAAAATGTAGAAACTTCCAGTTATAAGATAAATAATGTACAACCTGGCAATTATAGCTGATAATGCCGTATTGTGTGTTTGAAAGTTACTAAGAGAGAAGATCTTAAAAATTCTTATCACAAGGAAAAAATTATTAAAAACACAATATCTAAACTGAACATACAGAGGATGAGGACATATTTAGAGGTGGAGAACAGGTGTAAATATGGTTCTGTGATAAGATATCACAGACGATTATTAAATTCCTTAAAGAAAATGACCATTGACAAATAAAATCAAGGCTGTTTATTGTGTTAGGCTTTCACTGCTGCTGGAAATGCTGCATTGGCTATTTCTCAGCAGCCCCTCCTTTCATAAAGATCCCTCTTAGCAGAGGGCCTACTTTCTCTAATAATATCATTGCAAAACAATCTCTCTAGCATTAGTAAGCCGTATTTCAGTTAAGAGGAGAAATATATTAAACAGGAGATGTTTTCTATCCTGTCTCCCTTGAATGCAGGGTACAGGATTTGTTTTTGTATATTCTGTTAGAGTCAAAATCGACTTGGGAATATTTCTCTGTACCCTGTGCTTCATATTGTAAATAACTTTTCCTCCTCCCCCCTCTTCCTTTATCAAATCTTCCCCACTTGCAGTATTTCCAAAAGATGCATATGAGGTGTGAGTGTGTCTGTGGTCACGAGTGAGCATGTGAACATCTGAGTGTAGAGAGAGATACTCTGGTGAGGAAGGTGTTGGTCTCTGATTACATGAAGGGAGTCTTCTCTGTTACCTCAGGGATGGTCATGTGGCCAGGGTGCTATGTGGGCAGAACCTCTGGGGGGAGGTTCTCCTCTTTATTCAGTCCCTGCCCCTCCCCACACATAGCCCCCAGCATCTCCCTTCTAAAGTTCTGAGATGACTCCACTTCCCTCAAACTCTGCTTCCCTTTTCTGCTAATCCCAGTATGTCTGTCTGGTTAGCCACTTCATATATAAACCTGAATTTTAGTTTCCCCACCACTTTCTCCAAATCTGTTCAACTTGTATCCGTCTTTTCCCTATATTGCAAGGCCATTTTTCATACTTTTTTGAACCAAATACTTCCGGGATACTCTGATCATCCTGTTCCCCACCAGGAGTTTTTCTTGTTACATTTTACCTTTTTTATATTTTCTGTCAGATGGTGAGACCTGGACTGAGGATCAATTAATTATAAAGCAGAAAACTCTTGAAGTAGGGCTGCGACTACACGAAGGAGATGAATGTGAACAAAACAAAAGGGGCTCTGAATATGGACAAAGCTTTCATAACAGCACAAACTCTATCCAACAGCCACAAATTCTTAATTAAAGAGAAATCCCAAATGTGTAATATTTGTGGAAAATTACTCAGATGGAACTCATACCTTATTCAGCATGAAAGGATCTATACACAAGAGAAACCTTATGAGTGTCATGAATGTGGAAAAGCTTTTGGCCATAGTTCGAACCTTATTCAGCATCAAAGAATACATACTGAAGAGAAACGCTATGAATGTAGTCACTGTGGGAAAACCTTCCAGCACAGCTCACATCTTATCCAGCATCAGATAATTCATACAGGAGAGCTGCCTTATATGTGTAATGAATGTGGGAAAGCTTTTGGTCGGAGCTCAAGTCTTGTTCGACACCAGAGAATCCACATGAGGGAGAAACTCTGCGTGTAGCGAGTGTGGGAAGGCCTTCAGCCAGAGCTCAAATCTAATAGAACACCAGCGAGTTCACACCAAAGAGAGACCATATGAGGGCAATGACTGTGGGGAAACTTAGAGTCGTAACTCGCACCTCATTGAACACCAGAGAGCCCACACAGGGGAGACTCCTTATGATTGCAGCGAGTGTGGGAAATCTTTTAGTAGGAGTTCACTTCTTATTAAACACCACAGGATTCACTCTGGAGAGAGACCCTGTGAATGTTGTGAATGTGGGAAGGCCTTCAGTCGGAACTCTCACCTTATTCAGCACCAGAAAACTCACACTGGAGTAAAGGCTTCTGAATACAAATAATGTGGGAAAACCTTCAAGTACAGTTCATACCTTTCCAATCATCTGGGAATCCACACAAGAGAGAAACTGAATGAAATGAAGGTGGTAGAGCCTTTGGTCAGAGTTCAGCTCTGATTGAATGTCAGAGAGCTTGCAATTGGGGAGAAACCCTTTGGGTTTTGTGAGGGTGGACGGCCTTCAGTGCTGGTTCAACTCTTATTAAAACCTGAAAATCCAGATAGTAGACAAATCTCATCGGTGTGTTCAATGCACAAAAACCTTTAGATGGGGCGCCTGGGTGGCTCAGATGGTTAAGCGTCTGCCTTCGGCTCAGGTCATGATCCCAGGGTCCTGGGATCGAGTCCCACATCGGGCTCCCTGCTCCTTGGGAGCCTGTTTCTCCCTCTGCTTCTCTCTCTCTTGCTCTCTCTCTGTCTCTCGTGAATAAATAAATAAAATCTTTAAAAAAAAAAACAAACCTTTAGATGGAGTTTCAGCATCAGCAGATTCACTTTGGAGGAGAGTGTGTCAGAGAGGGGCATGAAAGGGACAGAATGCAGCATGACCAAGGTGATGGCTAAGCAGAACCTTCAGTTAGCACTATTGCTTATTTGATGTTGAAGATCTGCATCAGAGGGAGATTCTGTGGTTTGCTTTCCAAATCTTCATAGTTGTCCTCTGAAAATGGAATGAGTTAAGTCCATCCCGGGGAAGAAAGAATCAGGGAATTCTGGATTCAGACTTGTAGGTCAAGAAAGCATCAGGGTGACCTTTGAACCCAGTAACTCTGCTTCTATCTCATCTATTCCATTTGTTGTAACTATTAATGGAAGTGGCTCTTGGGTCTTAGACCAGCATTTCGCCCCTCAGTGTTCTGCAGACTATTGAATCTTTTTGTTTTATATGACATAAATGAACTTAATAAACGGGCAGATTTTCTAGACCAAACAGTTTCTCAGTATGACATGTTACGGGCTTTGTTATGTGTCAACTAGGCTGAACTGCATTTGCCGTAATTCCCTTTCCTGTATTTTTTGGTTCTTGTGGCCTAGAGGGAGATTCTTAGGAGACCAGGAGGGCGGAAGAAGAGCAGCAGTTACTATATTTTGTGGCTCATTCATGTTGTTGCTAATCTGCTCACTCTGCTCACTAGGGAGACACAGCAGCTGGGCCTGCAACTGGTCTACCTTCCCCTGGATCCTCCTCTGCCTTTGCTGGGCTGTGTGTGTGTGTGTGTGTGTCCTCGTAGTTTTACTTCTCTGATTGAATCCTAGTCAAACGCATGCTTACTCTTCTTGTAACAAGTACACAGTTATTTTAAGTTGAGATAGAGAGAAATGGTTAATTTCTGGCTGTTTTTGGAAAAAAAAAAAAACCTCAATGATTTTTAAGATTTCCTTTGAGAAAAAGCCACAGTTCAAACTCCTTTATAAGAAAAATTACATCATCACCCGAGGCAGAGCTTCATTACTGTGTAATTGTCGAGGAAAACGTTGAATAGCAAAGCAGTTGAATAGTGTGCTACATGATGGATAAAACTTTTTAAAAGATTTTTTATTTTGGGGGCGCCTGGGTGGCTCAGTTGGTTAAGCGACTGCCTTCGGCTCAGGTCATGATCCTGGAGTCCCGGGATTGAGTCCCGCATCGGGCTCCCTGCTCGGCGGGGAGTCTGCTTCTCCCTCTGACCCTCCCCCCTCTCATGGTCTCTATCTCATTCTCTCAAATAAATAAATAAATAAAATCTTTAAAAAAAAAAAAAAGATTTTTTTATTTTTAAGAAATCTCTACACCCAGTGTGGGGTTCAAACTCACGACTCCAAGATCAAGAATCACACGCTCCACCAGCTAGCTGAGCCAGATAGGCACCCCCATAAAATTAAAAAAAAGAAAAACACCAAACTTTTGAGCACCCATTTACTATGAATATTTTAATCATTAAAAGACATTCCAAAAGTACCTCTACTGGGTAGTATATTGTTAGATCAGGTATCTGAGAGAAATTCCTACTTTGTTGTAAATGCACTTTTTTTGCCTTTTTTTTTTTTTTTTAAACGCAGGGGTCAAACTCATGACCCTGAGATCAAGACCTGAGCTGAGATCAAGAGTCGGATGCTTAACTGACTGAGCTACCAAGGATCCCCAAGTAAAGGGTTATTTTTGGTTACAAAAAAAAAGATTATTTTTCCTCCAGTTAGTTTGGGTTAACGATTATCTAAAATATCAGTGAAAATTATACTTACAATGTGGACTCTTAAAGTTGAAAATTGCCTGTCCCGTAGCCCCCAAGCCTGGTCTGGTGCTGTGCACACAGTAGGTATTGAGTAGATGGCTCTGGAATGAATCTGTTTACTAGACACGAAAATCTTGTCTCAGATCTCCTGTCTGCACTCCTCTACTTTTCTCCCTCTGTAATCGATAGGTGATTATCAGCACTCACTGAGGGTCACCTTGCTCTAAGGACCGCCTTGCCATCTGGACGTCCCAAGTATGGACTCGCACTCTGTGAGGTCGGGTCTGAGCTCTGAGCCAGCGTGCCTGCTTACTCCACTCGACACACAACCCTCCTTGAGTCCCTCTCCACTCCCTTCACCACAGAAAGGGCCCTTTCCTTCTGTGGGGTCTTGAGAGGCTTCAGAGATGAGGCAGGCTTGACGAGTTGGGGTTGAAGGCTAGGCGGGATTCTGATTGGCAGAGAATAGCAGGGAGGGGCCTGTGTGCGGAGAAGGCAAGTGTGTGAGGTCACATGCCAGGCTCCAAAGGCAGAGGTGTCTGTGGAGACCAGGAAAGGGGAGAAAAGAGTTTGTCTAGCAGCATCAAAGGCACCGAAGCTGGGGTGTGTTGGATTTGGGGAGATGCCTGGCTGGCTCAGTCAGTAGAGCATGTGACTCTTGATCTCGGGGTTGTAAGTTCGAGCCCTGTGTTGGGTATAGAGATTAAGTAAAGAAATAAAATGTTTAAAAATAAAACAACCCACTGAAGTGGGGCTCTGGTTCTTTGGGCACAAGTATTACTAGTGGCCAGACAATTGACCAAGCTCTTAGATCTCAGGTAAACACAAGGGCAACCACTCAGCCCAGCTGTTGGCCAGGCCTTTCTCAGTCTTAGTACTGAAAGTCCCACGTCAGGAAATACTCAGTCCTGTGCAAACCAGGATGGCTGGTCACCTGACCCCATAGTAACCCCACCTCCCTGCCCCCTCATGGCTCCTAGCTGCAACAGGACCCAGTAGTGCAGGAATTCCTAACTTAGGTTGCATACTGGAATCACCTGGGGAGCTTTCAAAGTACTAATGCCTCAGTCCCAATCTCAGAGATTTTATGGTGTGGAGTCTGGCCTGGATATTGGGATTTTGCAAGTTCCCAGGTAATTCTAATGTGCACCCAAGGTTGAGAACCTATAAAATATACAGGTGCTGAGAGAAAGACACAAAAAGACCGCATAGGATCTGTGGCATAGTCACTAAGGGCTAGCAAGAGGAAGGCGCTGGGAGTGGGGATTGCATCAGGGGCCCTATGCGAAAGTGGAGAGAGGGTGTCCCAGGTGGAAGGAGCTGTGGGAGGGGGCCAGCTATTGGATTCCCTGCGGGTAAGCTCGGTCTCGGGGTAGGTGGGGAGCAGGCACCTGCTCACTTCCCAGTTCTGTTACCTGGTAAAACTACAGTTTGGGTGACTTGGATTTTCCCTTTGGAGCTCTGGCCCAAGGAAGCACAGAGCCTAGGGGAAGTCAGAGCCCCAGCTCATGGGGACTCCACCCCATTTTCCAGCAGGCAGTTACTCTTCCCTTGCCTGCCTCTACCCTGGACCTGGGAAAATATGAAAATGCTTCCAGAGGAGGCTATAACCTAAACCTGTGCACACATTCTAAAATTTGCAGTCCTAGTCGGGGCTGGCCTGGTAGTCCCTAGCCACACTGTGTACACAGCCTTGGGACCCCTGAGTGAGAGGCATTTCCTGTGCTCTGCTTAAAGAGGTAGGAGTCTTTGCGCAAAGGGATGATAGGAGGAGGAAGAGGAATTTGGGCATTGGCACCCAAACGTGACTGCTTTAATCTCACCTCTCATAGAATAAAATTCTACAAGACCCTTCACGTCCCTGCTCTGCCCATTGATTTCTTCAGTCCTCTTGGGGCTACTCCTTCCAATCATTTTAAAATTCATTGTGTCCTTGAACACAGTATTTTTCAAATGTAGGTAAAAACAACTAGTGGGTCATGAGATTAATTTATCATAGGGGTGCCTGGGTGGCTCAGTCCTTAAGCGTCTGCCTTTGGCTTAGGTCATGATCCCAGGGTCCTGGGATCGAGCCCCGCATCGGGCTCCCTGCTCAGCAGGGGGCCTGCTTCTCCCTCTCCCACTCCCCCTGCTTGTGTTCCCTCTCTCGCTGTGTCTCTCTCTGTCAAATAAATAAATAAAATCTTTAAAAAAAAAAAAAGATGAATTTATCATAGTGAGTTGCAACCAGCACTGAGGGTAAAAGAAAAAAATAGGCAGGACCAGAGTGGGATAGGCATTATTTATGTGCATTGCACATAGCAGAGGTAAATGGGACTTTTCCGTGTGCATGTGCACACGTGTGTGTCATGTATAGTAGTTCTTGCTGTAGAGAGAGTAAAAACTTTTGCACAATGCAGTCCCCCTTTCGGGGATAAGATTCCGTCTAAATCCTGCCTCCTTGCAGGTCTTCCTTTGAACTGAATCGTACTCTGCAATCCTTGTAGCATGATATGCTTCTTTTGTGCACTGATCACGTTAAAAAAAAAAAAAAGATTTATTCAGTTACCTGTCTCTGTGCTAGATTGCAAGCTCCATGAGGGCAAGGACTGTATGCAGCAAACACCGTATCTGACATTCGAGAAAGCACTCAGATACTGTGTAGCTGAATGATACACCTGAGTTTAGGGTCCAGCTGTATGTGTGTGTGTGTGTATATATATATATATATATTTTAAAGTTTACTTATTTATTTGAGGAGAGAGTGAAAGTGAGAGAACAGGAGTGGGAAGAGAGAAGCAGACTCCCGGCTGAGCAAGGAGGCGATGTGGGGCTTGATCCCAGGACCCTGAGATCATGACCTGAGCCAAAGGCAGATGCTTAACCGTCTGAGCCACCCAGGTGCCCCTATATGTTCTTAAACAATAATTTTATCTGAGAGATTTCAATATACCAAAAAGTTGAAAAATAGTATAAATGAACACCCTATATATCCCCTACTCAGATCAATAATTACTATTGTTTTCCCATATCTGCATTCTAGCCATATACTTTTTTTCTGAATTATTTGAAAGTGAGCTTCTCTAAGAGTAAGGTTGTTTTCCTACATAATTGCAACACTATTAACATACCTAAGAAAAAGAATTCAATTCCCTAATACCATCTAAAATGCAGTCCATATTCAGACTTTTATAGCTATTTTATTTTGAATCGGGGGGAAAATAATCAAGGGTCACATTACATTTGGCTTTATGTCCCTTAGTTTCTTTCTTTCTTTCTTTTTTTTTTTTTGGTCCCTTTAGTTTCTTTTAATCTAGAGTAGTTCCTCTACTTCTTTTTTTTTTAATGACCTTGACTTTTGGAGGAGTTAAGAACAGTTATCCTTTAGTATTTTCCACAAAACTGATTTGTCTGTTTTCCTGTGGTGGTATTTAACTTCCTTCCCAACCCCTGCATTTCCTCTAAATTGGAACAAGGTTTAGTGGCTTAATTAATCATTTTTAGCAAGAATACCTCACATGTCCTGTCTCCATACTGTATCATCTCAGTAGGCAACTGACGTCAAATTATTCTACCCTAAGCAATGCTGTTTGTTCACCTGTTAAAGGTAGCGACTGCCAGATCTCTCCTATATAAAGGTGTTTTCCCTTTGCAATTAGTGAATTAGTAATTTTTAGGGATGATCAACTCTAGCACCGTGCAAATAATCTTTTCCTCTACAGGCTAATGTTTTTAGCAACCATCCATGATCTTTTGGGCAAGTTCTTAACCTGACACTCAGTTTTTTCATCTGCAATATGAGGATGATAATGCCTGTCATTTGGATTTACTATGTAATGATATCTAAAGTATTATATAACAGTGCATATGAAAATGCTGTCAGGGTCGGCTGTAATTTTCCCTTCTTCTGAGAACACCATCCCTTTTCCTTTAAGAAAGTTCTTATGTTGGTCCAGATAGGTGATCCAAATTGCTAGCTTCTCAATGACCTAATCCTAACCCCCTAAACCCTAACCCAACAGCTGACTTAACCTTTTCTGACCAGAGTGGAATGAGCATGTGACCCGAGCTGAGCTTATTAGAATGCTTCCCTGGGAAATCATGGACCAAGTAGGAGTGAGAATAGGGTGAGGAAAATATTCTTTTTCTCCAAGGCGGCTAAATATAGGGATGTGAGTCTGGAAACGGACTGTTTCCCCCATCCCCTGGAGAACGAAAGCCAACTGGGTGGAGGAGATTAAAGTTATCTGCCCCAGATCAAGGCAGAAAGTGTTCCAGGGGCATCTTCCTGGCCTAGCTCTGGTCCTGCCGGCTCAGCCAGTAGAGGCCCTCCCTGGCGAGCTTCTACAAATTGGGCCCTGAACCTGATGACAGAATCTCGGACAGTACAGGGGCCTGTCACATGCCTCTCCCAGGTGATTGGGTAAATCAGTGGTCCCTCCCACCTCATCCCTTCCTGTTGTTTTTCACTATGTCCAGGGCTAGTGGAAAGGTGGGAGGAAGTGCCAGAGATGGTACTGGCTTTTTAAAATCTTGAGTTACAGATGCATTTCCTTGGTGAGGGCAGACTCAAAGCCGGGTGGGGTGCGTGTGTGGGGTTAGGGTTAGGGTTGGGTGGGGACTGGTGGCTTATCCAGCTCCAAGTATGGCCACTCTGGCCCCTACCAGTCTCCCTAAGCTGGAGACCAGTCCTACCTCCACCCAGTGCCCTCTCTTTGAAGATTCTTCCCGCAGTTTAAAACCAGCCCGCGTGGTCAGAGGTGCCCCCAGCAGTCTTAGGGAAGCGCAGAGAAGGGGAGAGGGACGGACGATGAGGGAGGCCTGAGGGTGATCGGGCCATGCGCAGGACAGGAGCTCCGGAGGCCGCAGGAGTGGGGCCGAGGCGGGGGGGTGGGTGGGGGGTGGTGGTGGTGAGGGTCTTGGAGAAGGGGAGTGACCTGGCAGGCTCCTGAGAAGTCAGGGGGCTTCTTCCAGGTGCTTATCATTAGACCCTTTCAGCCATCCAACCGGAGGAGTTACTATTATTATTCCCGTTTCACAGATGAGAAAACTGACACCCAGGAAGGAGAAGTAACTTACCCAAGGTCACCCTGCTGGTAATGGCAGAGCTGGAATTCGAATTCAGTTCCGCCCGGCTCCCGATCGCTCCCACCCCCACCCCCTTCAGTGCACAGGTGAGCAAGGCCCGCCCCGCGAACAGCCCCGGAGGCCAGGTGCCCCTGGGCCAAGGGCCAGGTGAGCGGAGGGCGTGGCCAGAGGGCGGGTGAGTCCCTGCCAGCCTCCGCAGGGCCCCGCGGGCTCCGTGGGCAGACGGCGCATCCTCTCGCTGCGGGCCTCCAGGGCCAACGGAAGCTCAGGGCCGTGGGTCCAAGGCGCGGGCGAGGGGCTGGGCGGGTGAGGGGCTGCCCCGCCGCATGGGGGCCCTCCTGAGGGGAAGTCCTGCCCAGGAGACCCCAACGGTGCCCAAGGAGGGAGGGGAGGCCACCGGGGAGGGAGGGGTGGGGTGGCTACACGGAGAGGGGGGCGTGGAGAGGGCCCCCAACCCCCCACCTCCAGGCCACACAGAACCCTACGGGCTGTTGGGACTCACTGCGGGGTGGGGGCGGATCGTTAGATCTGGGTCCATTTTGGGGTCTGGAAAATGTCCCCGTGGTTTTGGGGCCAGAGAAGGGCCGAGGAGGCTTGTCAGCAGGAAGGATCCTCTGACCAAACCGGGGTCAGTTTGCTGCCCAAGTTGCCCCGAATCACTGGTGGGAAAGGGAATGAGGCTCCCTGCGGCCCTGACAGGTACCCCCACCATTCCAACCCAGATGTACTTTCTGTCGCCCACCTCTTTCAACCCCCAGTACAGTTCCCTGCTGACCCGGGGGCTGCGCGGGGCCTTGGGAGGGGACAGGGCTGCATCCAGGCTGCTGCAGGGTGGCTCAGGGACTCTTCCAGGGGAACCCAGACTGAGGAAGCTCCCCCAGGCCCGTGGTGGCTCCCGGCGGTCCAGGCTCCACGAGCGAGCGAGCAACTCTTTTACTTTCCTGGGTCTTTTTAAATAATAATTAAGACAGTGTGATAGTTGCTGACAGTTGTTTTTGTTTTGTTTTGAATGCTTTTTTTTTTAAAGATTTTATTTATTTGTCAGAGAGAGAACGAGCGAGCACAAGCAGGGGGAGAGGCAGGCTGAGGGAGAAGCAGACTCCCTGCTAAGCAGGGAGCCCCATGCACGACTCTATCCCAGGACCCTCGGGATCAGAGGATTAACTGACTGAGCACCCAGGCGTCCCTGTTTTGAATGCTTTTGGCAAAATAAAGTTTTGTCAATTCTACCCCTCCCCCCCATTCACTCTCCCTTTCTCACACATGCAAATGAGCATACCTAGTAGGAAGAATTCACAGGTTCCACTAAATTCCTGACTTGAGAGTCACCAAACTGAACTCCTGGCCTGAGGCCTGAAGTGAGAGGGAGGGTAACCATGTGGGATTCGGGTCCTTGCCCCAGTGCTGACCGACTATGGGATCCTGGACCAGTGGTGGGTCTTTTGTCTCCTGTTCTCCATTTCAGCAGTACAAAGGGATCTGCAGATTCCCTATTGTATTAACATGGCTAGGGTCCTTTGAGTCTGGCCTAGATCAGTGCATCCCCCAAGTTGTATATCCATGGGGCACAGTCATCCAATCCCCGTGCTAAGGGCTGTTCCAAAAGGCTGGTGAGGTCCTCCTCGCTGGAGAGCCGCGGGGTGGGGAGGGGCGGAGGAGGGGGATAACGACAGACAGGAGGTGGTGCGCTGGGGTTCACCTGGCCCTGAAGTCACCCAGGCAGGGGGGAGGAAAGCATTGTACCCAGTGACCTGTTTATATGTCTTTCTCCCCCATAGTTACCAAGAGCCTGCGAGTTCCTGTCTTTTTTTATCCCTGAATCGCTGCTGCTGGCCTGAGCTGGGCATGGGGCGTCCAGTAAGTGTGGAGGGAATGACGGACAGTGGCTGGTGGCTGGGAGGGCTGCATGTGGTTTACAGGGCCAAGCTGAGCTTTACAGGGAAGGCAGAGAATGCACCCCCAGGGAAGGAAGGCCCGCGTGGAGGCCGGACGTGCTTGGAAAGGAGACCTGTGGGCATCAGGCAGGAAGGGTGGGGGCTTGGGGACTTCCCGGGAGGAAGGCCGATGAGATGGAGGTGTGGTGAGAGAGAGAGAGAGGCCAGCGCGAGCTCCAGGCCAGTATATGGTGACGGATCATGGCCAAAATGGGGGAAAACACGAAAGCCAGTTTTAGACAAGTTGAGGTTGTGGGAGGACAAACGGGCGCAGACCATCCGCTGACTGTCTAGCGAACTCCGTCCCATCCGGAGCATGGGGGTCAGGATGGAGCCATGACTCCTACCAGAGAATTTTAGAGCTAGGACTGCTCTTGGGGCCGACTGACTCCATCATTTTAGAGCAAAGGAAACTGAGGCCTGGCAGTTGAGGTGACTCATCAGTGTGGCCTGGAGGGTGGAGGGAAGATCTAAGGGGAGCCTTAGACAGAGGGAAGGATTATTCAGGTGGGAAGAAGGGAAGCTAGTGACAGGAAGGAGGTGAAAGCCCATGAGGATGTTTGCAAACCAGTCTGACAGCCCTCAGAGAGGAATAGCTGTTAACGTGTTTATAAACAGTGGATCTGGGAGGGGGGTTGCAAGAGTGCACCCACACTCTGCCCTCTGCGGGTCCTACAACCTCAGAGGCACTCCCTGCCCCGGCTGCAGTGAGGGGGTCTGCCTCGGGACCGAGAGAGGCCACAATGCCTAGCCATGAGCACAGATGTTTGCACAGGGTGTGGACCAGAGAGAGCAGCCCACTCCCTCTGAGGGCCTTGTCTTCTACACTTCAGACTCTGGCCTAATTACCACCCCCGGGTCATCCTGAAATCCCCAGGGCTATTGGCTGTTAGCTGCCTGTGGAGCACAGTGCGGAGGGTCTTTGTAGGTGGGGTGATTGTTGACAGAATCCAGCGGTGAGAACTTTAGGGTTGGCGGAGGTTTGGGGATGGATGGCCTAGTCCAACGTAAACCTCATTTTATTGAGGCTGAAATTGGGGCTCAGAGAAGGGACCCTACTTTGCCCAAGATCCCCCGGTGACTTAGCAGCAGAAAATGTCATGCATTTTTTAGGTCTGCTGAAGAGGTCTGTAAGGTTGTAAAGTTTATCCACGCAGAGAAATCAACATTTCCTGAGGCTCACGTGTGTGCTAACATTTCTGCAGGCGTCATCTCCTTGCCCCTCCCTTTTCCCTTGAACAGGTGATGCTGACTTTAGAGGACAAGGACGTGAAGGGATTCACGTGGGCCATAGCCCCCGCCTTGACCTCCTTGGGCTACCTGCTCATACTGCTGGTCTCCATCTTTCCCTTCTGGGTACGGCTTGTAAACGAGGAGTCCCACGAGGTGTTTTTCAGTGGCCTGTTTGAGAACTGCTTCCATATCAAATGCTGGAAGCCTCGACCCTTATCAGGTAAGAAGGGATGGAGGCAGGGACAGGACAGGGGTAGATGGGGCCTGCGTAGGGGCTTGGGTGACAGAGGACTGGATGGAGTCAGAGAGGACAGAATTTAATAAGCCCATAAGGGCATTTTCTGTGTCTCTGCTCTGAGGTTAGCGGAATGTATGTGGCTAGCAAAAGGTTAATAGTATCAAGTTGACCACCAGGGTCAGCAGCAAATGTGTCCGCAACAAAGTTTCTTTCTGGGGTAGGAGTGGCTCCACCTAGGATGGAGGGGTGGGGGTCCTGCCCTACTGTGTGAGGCTCTGCCACCTCTCAGGGCTGCTGTTAGCTCCCCGACATGGGACCTTTTTGTGTGGGCACAGCTCCCAGCTGGGGAACAGCCTTGTTAGTAGAGTGCAGGCTGGATTTCAGCCCCCACTTGTCCCCTCTGCCAAACACCTGTCCAACTCTGGGTGGCAGCTCTGCAGATAAGGTACTTAGGCCCGAGTACCGCGTTTTCAAGGGAATGCGCACGAATATGAGCTCAGTGGACTGTGGACGCACCTGAGGCCGTGTTTTACAAGGGACTTGGGAAGGTCAGGAGGATGTCTGTCTTGGAAAAGAGGTGAGCCTCTTTGGGGAAGAGCCCTTAGGGGCTCTCTCCTGGTAATAGAAGAGGAGGAACCTCTTTGGGGAAGATGGGCCACACTGTGTGCGCTCTTTGATCTGGAGTTCCTCAGCCTTGGTGCTGCTGACACTTTGGCTGGCTAACCTTTGTTGTGGGGGTTTTCCTGTTTCTTGCAGGACAGTTAACAGCACCCTTACCCTCTATTACCCGATTGATGCCCTCAGTTTCGACAACCAAAATTACCTCTTAGCACTGCCAAATATCCCTGGTGGGGGTGTAAAACTGCCCCCAATTGAGAACCATTGGTTTAACCCAAGAGTAGAATCTAGAACCTTTGGGTCTTTAGCAACACCTTTGTCTTTTTGTCCCACCACCAGCTGTCCATCTCTGCATGCTTAGGAGGGTATACAAACTTGTTTTCACATGGGTCTGAGTCACGCCAGTAGGGGATCATCAAGACCCTGGCTCTGCTATTTTGGGTCTGTTTCATTACTTCTGTTAACCAGGATACTTAAATAAGCATTTCCCCCAGAGTTCAGAACATCTTAACCTCACAAGTTCTGATTTTCCACCGGTGGCTTATTTCAGTGTGAACCAGTACTGATGCAATTCTTCACGTTTTCACATGCAAATTTTATAATTTTTATTGTTTATTTATTTATTTTTTTTTAAAGATTTTTTTTTTAATTTATTTATTTGAGAGAGAATGAGAAACAGAGAGCATGAGAGGGAGGAGGGTCAGAGGGAGAAGCAGACTCCCTGCCGAGCAGGGAGCCCGATGCGGGACTCGATCCAGGGACTCCGGGATCATGACCTGAGCCGAAGGCAGTCGCTTAACCAACTGAGTCACCCAGGCGCCCATTTTTATTGTTTATTAAAATGACCGTTTGCCCATCTAATTTTTTTTCCCCGTACACTTCCATGTCACAGGGAACAAAATGTTGGGACCAGAGCACTCTTGGAGGCAAAGTGGTGGGGTTGGAGCCGTGGTCCCTGGCCGCACTGTGGGACTGAGGGTGGTGAGCTCCAGGGGCCTTCTCTGCGCAGGTTCTGCGGGGCTCTGTCCCCTGTCACGGGTCAGGGTGCCCAGCTGCAGCCCAGCCTCCCTCCCCCGCAGTGCACATCATTCTCGGCCGCGTTTTCCTGCTGTCTGCAGTCATCCTGTCTTTCCTCACCACCTTCATCCTGGTGTCCTTTGCATCTCAGCTGTTTCCGAGGACCCGGAAGCACAATTTGGTGTCAGCCTTCATCAGCTTCCTCACAGGTGTGGAACAGGCAGGCAAGCCTTGTCCCCAGGCAAGCCTCAGCTTTGGGGAGGGTTTGAGGGGGGCACCCAAAGGCAGGGAGATGGTTGGTTTCTGTGATGTCAGGAGAGAGGGAATTTTTAGGGCCCCTCTCTCCTGCTGCCTTCTCTGAGGCAGCCTGCCCCCCAGGATGACAGTCGCTCTTCCCGGGGGTCGCTGGGCACCCTGCACTTCCAAGTAGCACAGCACTCACGCGTTGGCTTGGGGCCATTTGTCTGGGGGTCTTTTTACCATAATCTCTATCCCAGCAACTGTCATAGAATCTGGCACAGAATGATAATATGGAAGTGAAATATATAATATAAGTGAAATATAAGCGTTTCTTGGACGAATGGATGGAAGACACCATCTCTGCCCTTTGGAACCTTTTGACTTTAAAAGGCTGGCCATGGCCCTACCCTGGGAGGCTCCCATCACATGAAGGAGGTGGAACGCTCACAGTGGGAAGATCAGGTTGAGTTGTACCCAAAGCATCACACCCAGGGGGCCCCATCTGGAGTCAGCCAATGGCACGGCCACAGAGGGGACCCGGGAAAGGGCTTTCTGGTTATGGGGCCCTGGGAGGTGAGGCACATGGGCTTTGAAATGAGCTGGGATGGAGGGAAAGACAGGCATGTGGGGTAGAGGTTGCGGGCTCTGAGAGGGCCCAGGTGTGGGCTGGGGAAAAGGGCCTCCACATAGGAGCTGCACTGGTTGTGGGCCACGAGACTCTGTCTGATTAAGAGCAAAGGTGGGAGCCATGGGAGGAGAGCAAGAGGGCCTCCCTGTGACCCTGCAGGGGTCTGTGCTTTCCTGGCCCTGTTGCTGCATGCCCTGGAGATCCAGAATCTGAGGATGAAGCCCATCCCCCCCCAGATCTCCGTGCAGTGGCCTTACTACGTCCTTGGCTTTGCCATCGTTCTGTTCGTAGTGGCTGGTGAGTGTCCTGGGGCTGGTGCCCTTCTCCCTGTCCTCTGTCTGGATTCAAGAGCCATGGACGCTCTAGAGTGGTGCTGTCCAAAACTGCAGTCACTAGCTACTTGTGGCTATTTAATTAATTAAAGTGAAGTAAATAGAAATTCAGTTCTTCAGTCATTGCTAGCCACATTTCAGGTGTTTGGTAACATTATGATGTATCTAGTAGCTGCCATATTTAGTGGTGCAGACGTAGAAATTTCCATCATTGCAGAAAGCTCTACTGAACAGCACTGCTCTAGAGCTCAGCCCTATCTCTCATCCTTGTCCTCCTTGACTTTAGAACCAACCTCCAGATTTCATATTCTATCTTATTCTGTCCTGACTCCTACAGGTTTCTATGCCTATCTCTATCTATTCACCTCACCTTCACCTTACTGTCTTATCTTTATATACCATCACCATCTAAGCCCTCAATACTATCTAATTTTGTCCTTTTTCCTAATTTCCTGCTATATTAACCTGACCCATAATATAATCTATTTTAACTTGATTTTATTATACATTGAATATATAAAAATATTTATAATATATGAGCTAGGTAATTAAAAATAAACTGTATGCCCATTTCCACCATTTAGTTTAAGAACTAGCCATATTTTCATGGAATCCACTGTTTGTAAGTTACATTCTTGTTTATGTATCACCGAGAAAGAAAAAAGGATGCCAAGAATAATTAATTATAAGGTGTTGTAGCTTGTAAGGCACATCCTCACTTCAGAAATGTGAAAAAAATGGGCTTGTCAACATTGATGAAATATGGTAGAATATTAAGTATCTTTGAAGTCTTCCCCCGCTCAACCATGTGGCTCTTCCTGATCTCGTCCTCTTGTCTCCCCTCAGGAACCGATTATTCTGAAGTTTGTGATCATCATATTTACTACATGTGTATTTATCCTTAAACACTTTATTACTTTGTTTTACTTGTTTTAAAACTTTGTATAATCATACTGTGTTTATACAACAGTATAACCTCCATGTTAATACAAGGAACTCTAAGGTTCATTCATTTTTACCATCTTAAGTGTTTAATTGTACAACTAAGCTTGTTTGTAGGAGCATGGTATTTCTCTGTGGGAGAATTTTAAGCTCATGATTCAGTTTCTTTTAATGACTATAGGACTATTGAGGTATTTGCTTTCTCCTTGAGTTAGTTTTGGTAATTTATATATATTTCTGAAGTTTATATATTTTGTCTAAATTTTGAAATTTATTGACATAAAGTTACTCGAAATGTTTTCTTTTTTAACTTTATTTTGTGATGCATCTGTAGTTACGTGCTTCATTTTTCACATGAATTTTCTCTTTTTTCATTGCCAGGTTTGTCAGAGGTTTACCACATTTTTAGTCTTTCCAAAGAACCAGCGTTTAGCTTTCTTTCTTTCTTTCTTTTTTTTTTTTTAAAGATTTTATTTATTTATTTGACAGAGAGAGACAGCGAGAGAGGGAACATAAGCAGGGGGAGTGGGAGAGGGAGAAGCAGGCTTCCCGCAGAGCAGGGAGCCCGATGCGGGGCTCGATCCCAGGACCCTGGGATCATGACCTGAGCCGAAGGCAGCCGCTTAACGACTGAGCCACCCAGGTGCCCCCAGCGTTTAGCTTTCTTGAACCTTCATATTTTATGTTTGTTTTCTATTTAATTAATTTTTCCTTCTTATTTTGAACCTCCGTCACTGCTACTTTTTTGCATTTATTCTGCTATTCCTTTTCCAGCTTCTTAAGTCAGGATCTAAACTCATTGCTTACTTCTTTTCTTTTCCTTTTTTTTTTTTTTAAAGATTTTATTTATTTATTTGAGAGAGAGAGAATGAGAGAGAGAGCATGAGAAGGGTGAGGGGCAGAGGGAGAAGTAGACTCCCCGCTGAGCAGGGAGCCCAATGCAGGCTCTATTCTGGGACTCCAGGATCATGACCTGAGCTGAAGGCAGACGCTTAACCGACTGAGCCACCCAGGCACCCCTACTTCTTCTTTTCTAAGTAGGCAATTAAAGCTTCAATTTCCCTGTAGGAATTGCTTCATTTGCAGCTCCCATTTTCATATGCAGTATTTTATGTTACTGTTCTATTTCAAATATTTTCTAGTTCCCCGTATGATTTTTTTGATCCATGAATTATTTTAAACTATACTTTTACATTTCCAAGCATATAATTTTTTATTGTATCTTTGTGTTAAATGATTTTGACTTAATTTCAATGTGATGAGAGATCATGGTCTATATAATCCTAATGTGTTCAGATTTATTGAGACTTGTTTTATAGCCTAGTTTGAGGTCCATTTTCATGTTTTATGTTGAGTGCAACTTTTATAAACATTAGATCAAGCTTATTTATTATATTGTTCTAATCCTGATTTAGAATTGTCCTATTTTAAGCTCGTCACAGAAGGACAAATACCGCATGATTGCACAATATGAGATGACCAAAATAGTCAAAGTTGTAGAAGCAGAGTAGCATGGTAGTTGCCAGGGCCTAGGAGGGTGAAATGAAATGTTGTTTGATGGATATAATGTCTTAGTTATTCAAGATAAGTAAGTTCTAAAGATGTGCTGCACAATGTAATGCCTATAGTTAACAATACCGTACTGTACACTTACAAATTTGTTACGTAGGTAGATCTCATGTTAAGTATTCTTACCACAGTAAAAAAATTGAAACAATATCTGAAAATAATGAATTTGTTTTTCAAAAATATGCTTTTCTCTTGATTTTTGCCTGCAAAACTCCTCTAAACTGTCCTCATAAGCAGCTTAATGACAACCTGACAATTGACCTTGCTCTACCACAGAATGCACAGATGTGGTTGGCATCACTCAGGCCAAGAAACAGAGTTGAAGCAACGTGGAAAGATCCACAAAATCACAGTCTCCTATAAAAGCATACCTGTACAGAAATTCAGTTATTAACAAAGTTAACTCACGTTTTAATTGCATCATACTTGCTTCAAGGATAAAGCAAGAAAACACATGTGTTCAACTTTACCAGTAAAAGAGACAAATATATGTATAATGAAACTGTATTCACAATTTTTTATAAGCCGACTCGTGCTCACAGTGAAGTAGAAAACCACATCAAAGGAGTGGCAGCCGCAGAGAAATTCACAGGTTGACAGATTTCAGTTCAACTATAGAACAAGCCTTTCAAAACCCAACGAAATGGAAATACTAGCACAAGTATGGGAAAATATAAGAATGTTCTCAGCAGCATTATCTAAGGAAGGGAAATATATAAAATTATGTTACATTCATGTAATGAAGTACTATGTAGCTGTTAAAAAGTATAATAAGTCTTTATGTATTGATGTGGAGAGCCATTCATGCTCTATTAACTTGGGGGTCGGGGACAAGTTGGGAAAATTGTGTATAAAATGATCTTAAAGGCAAAAAAAAAAAAAAGAATTGTTCTGTTTTACTGGTGAATTGAACTTTTAATCATTATGCATGCTATGATCCTTTTTATTTCTAGTAGTCCCTTTTGCTAAAGTCTGTTTTATCTGATATTACTCTAGCTACTTCTACATTCTTTAGGTTAGTATTTGCCTGTTATATATCTTTCTAATCTTTTACTTATATGTAATCATATAGCTGATGATTGTATTTTTTTCATCTAGTTTTATAATCATTGTCTTTTAACTGGAGCATTTATTATTGATTTACATTTATTGTGACTACTGATATGTTTCTATTTTTTCCTACCACCTTACTTTTTGTTTTCAGTTTTTTCTGCTCCCCACCCCCCAACCTCTCTTGCCTTGCTTTGAATTGATTGACTTTTATCGATACAGTTCTCATTATATTTTCCCCCTCTTTAGTTTGGAAGTTATGTAGTCTATTTGTATTCTTGTAGTAGCCACTCTTGACATTTTAACATGCTTACTAAACAAAGGTGAAAGTTCATCAACATATTTATTTTCTTTATAAATAATACAAGGTAATGCCTTCCCAATTTATATGCTATTTCGCACGTTTTAGTTTCTTCTGTTTTCTTTTTAATTCTATATATTTGATTGTACTGTTATTTTATGCGTTCAATATTTGTTGGTTTAAATTTACCCACATATTTACCAATTTAGTTGCTTATCAAACCTTCTCAGACCTTCTGTCCTTCTGCCTGAAATACATCCTTTATAATGGGTTTTATTAGGGTCAGTTAGAGATACACTCTCTCATATTTTGTTTGTATGAAATTATCTTCCTTTCATTTTTGTTCATGAAAATTAGTTTTGCTGAACTTACATTTTTAAGTTGACAGTATCCCCAAGCATTCAAGATATTATTCTATTATTATTATTATTATTTTACCACTTCCATTGTTGTTGACTGTAAAAATATCATTCTTTTTGAAGCAATCTTTGTTTTTTCTCAGACTTTCTTTGGTACTTTACAGGGTGTGGATATTTGTATCATGACTTGTGGTATGAACTGTCTGAGGAATGATGTCTTTCAAAATTTCTCTATCATTTTAATCTTTTTTTTATCTCTATGTTCTTTCCTTCTCTTTTCTTTTCTTTGTGGAACTCCAGGAAGACATCTGTTAGACTTTGTCACTCTATCGTATGTCTCTCTCTCTCTTTTCATGCTTTCCATCTCTTTGTCTTTCTGGGCTGCATTCTGAATAACTCATATAGATGTATCTTCAGTTTCATCCATTCACTTCTCAGCTGTGTCTGGTTGGCTGCTTCACCTATTAAATTTTTATTTCAGTCAATCTGTTTTTATAACTGGAAATTATATTTTCCCTTAATTCGTGTTATTTTTATACTCTTTTTCCTCACATATATAATTTTTAAAGATTTTATTCATTTATTTGACAGAGAGAGACACAGCGAGAGAGGGAACACAAGCAAGGGGAGTGAGAGAGGGAGAAGCAGACTCCCCTGCTGAACAAGGAGCCCGATGCGGGGCCCAATCCCAGGACCCTGGAATCATGACCTGAGCCGAGGGCAGACGCTTAACGACTGAGCCACCCAGGCGCCCCCTCACTTACATTTTTAATCTGTTCTCTAAACATATTTTTATTATACATGTTAAGCATACTTTGCATTCTGTGTCCTATAAGTTTAACAACTGAATGATATGATATGCTGGTCTGAGTCCATTGGCTGCTGTTTTTGCAGGCTCTTGCTTATGGTGTCTTGTTTCTTGGTATGTTTGTGAATTCATTTTCCTTGGAAATTTTTTTTTTTTTTTGGGTAGAAATTCTTTGAGGCCTGTATTTAAAGCGTTTTTTCAGAAAGGGATTTGCATTTGCTTCTGCTTGATGCTTGGGTGCACAGCTAGCCAAGGATCACAACAGGTATTGTGAATTTTAGTTACAGACCCACAGAACAGCTAGCCTCTGTTTATGAATTCTCAGTCAATACAGTTCTAGCTTCATATGGCAGACCCTTCTTAGATTGCTCATCTTGAGCAGGCCCTGAGCTTTTCCTCTCATTTTGTGTCCCAAATGGCCAACAGAACGAAAACTCAGGGTTACCTGGGTTGAGTGTATGTCTCCAACGTGAAGGCTAATTGTGTGCTTGCTTAAACTCTCTAGGTTTCTGTTTTCACTAGGGTTTTGTTCCTAAGAATGCCTTACCCTGATGCCAGTTTGATGATGTATTTACAAATAGGTGTTTGAAGAAATATCTTATATAGAATTTTTGTTGTTTTTATTGGGAGAGTATGTAGTCTCCTATCATGCTGAACATAGAAGTTGTTCTTTCTCTTAGCCTTAACCTTAATACAACATTTATTATTCACTCAAGATGTCTCCATTTGTTTTATGACAACAATTCTCTTTTTCCTTTCTTTTACTTTACTGGGGGTCTTGAGTTGGGCATTAAGAGGCCTGGGTTTTGTGTTTGACCTTCCTCTTAAACCTTGTTTTCTTACCTATTAATAGTTAGCCGGTTGCTAAGATGCCTTCCAGCACTGGCTATGGTTTTGTGAGTTTTATCCATCTTTTTGTATGCCTTGTCTTGTGATGCATTCTATTTTCTGTCTGTCTCTGTAATACTCTATATTGGAGGGGAGAACTAGGAAGGGTGGGTGCAGACCAGAGGGGGTCACATTCGAGGAGGGAGTTCCTGACCTCACTCTCCAGCCTGACCCAAACTTTCGCTGTTACCCAGGTGCCATCTGCCTCTTTCAAGAAACAACCTGCCTTAGCCGCCATCGGTTGCCCAACTCCCGGAGTATCGAGGAAACCCAAGGGGTCCCCCACCTGGAGAATCTGGAGAGTTTGGGAGGAGACCTGAGCTCAATACAAAAGGAGACACTGCTGAAGGAAGAAACGATTATCTAGTCCAGGAGAATGTCCTCCACCCGTCAGCTGCATGAGTGCCTGCGTGGGGGCCTAAGGGGCAGCCAGTCTCTGCAGCTTCTGATGAGCTTCCTGAGTCAGATCAGTGCTCCCCTTCCCCGTACTCACAGTGATTCTGTCTTGCTTGTCTTTGCAATTTATTAAAAGTTTTTTGAATTATTCTGTTTCCTGAGTGGGGTGTGTGTGTGTGTGTGTGTGTGTGTGTTTTGTTTTGTTTTGCAGCTGTTTTCAATAAAATGACTACTGAATGTTAATCCAAACCTCAAGAAAACCAGCCTGGAGGACAGGAGGGGAGGAAGGAATATGACAAAATGATCAAGTAAAGTGAGCTTTTGTAAAACAAAAACCGAACAGAATATAACCACAACAGAGGGTGTTTGAGTTAGTGACATTAAAAAGAAAAAGTGATGGGGTTGCCTGCGTGGCTCAGTTGGTTGAGCGTCTGCCTTCAGCTTAGGTCGTGGTCCCAGGGTCCTGGGATTGAGCCCTGGTTCGGGCTCCCTGCTCCGTGGGAAGCCTGCTTCTCCCTCTCCCACTCCCCTTGCTTGTGTTCTCCCTCTCACTGTGTCTCTCTCTCTCTCAAATAAATAAGATCTTAAAAAAAAAAGAAAAAGTGATGTCCCCAGACAAAGGTGTGACTCAGTACAGTAAACCTAAGTATGTGTTGGAGGGAAGGGTTGGGAGTGGTTAAAGGTCAATGCTTCTCAGGATTAAGCCCCCAGGTCTGGAAGTCTGAGCCTAATGGGTCTGTAACCCCCCGGGAGCAAGCAGAGGCAAGTTAGCCAACTAACATATGGGTGCACATCCTCTCACTAAAGCCAGGGGCATCTCTAATGTGTCCTGACGGTGCTTACGGACTGGGGAGCTCTCAGCCCCCCAGCTAGGATGGGTATGGCTGGGAAGTAGGAATGCTTGGGGGGCTGGCTAGAACAGTGATCCAAGCCCTCTGCAGACTTCATATCCACCCTTCATCTGAACAATACCCATCAGCAATGCTTCCCCACTTTGCTCTGCAAGGAACACATGGGGGAGGGGGGAAGCTCTTATAACTTAAGCAGTGCAACTTCAGAAACAGGTATGGGGAGCCCGATCTCAGGTCCTGAGCTGAAATCAAGAGTCAGTCGCTCAACTGGCTGAGCGACTAGGTGCCCCCTATAACCTTCATTTCTACGGTTAATGCTAAAGCAACTCTTACATCTGCCATTTTACTTTGTCCTGCTAAAGATAGGCCAGGTATAATTCTACCCATTTTTCTTTAAAGAACCAGAGAGGTGATGTCTTCTATCAGATAATTTTCTTCCTCTTTCCATCTGCCCCTTTGTCTCTTTCCCTCTTTCCCTCCTCCCTTTTCCCCTTCTTTTCTCTCAGGACCTCACAATGCTCTCGACTCATTCAGTACCATGTTCTTTGCTAGGAAAAAGTGCCTTCATTTGCTCAGCATCCCTGAAAATCTGTCTTCTTTTTGACATTGCCATTTCCCTAGCAATCCTTTGGTTATATTCTGATCTCTCAGGGCCAGGAGCATGAGGTTGGAATTTGTCTGGTTTCCTTTGCAGTTTTTAGACTACTGTTGTTAATTTTTCTTCAAAAATCTTCTCTTTATATCATGGGAAAGAAGGGCCAGTGATGTAGAAAAGCTCTTCCAAATATAAAAGATAAGTATAAAACTGCGGTTATTAAACAATTTGGCAGGTCCTGACATAGGATCCAGGTAGATTACAGAATAGGAATCCAAATACAGAGGCAACTTTATACAAGGAAAAATAGAGCCTTCAACAAATGGTATTGAGGAAAACTTGTTAGCCATTGGAAATATGGAAGGCAGAGATATTTTTTTATAAAGATTTTATTTATTTGAGAGAGAGAGCATGAGCAGGGGGAAGAGCAGAGGGAGAGGGAGAAACAGGTTCCCCACTGAGCAGGGAGCCTGATGCGGGGCTCGATCCCAGGACCCTGAGATCATAACCTGAACCGAAGGCAGACTCTTAACGGACTGAGCCACTCAGGAGCCCCTGGAAGGCACAGAGATTTTAAAAAAAGAATGAATGAAGGGTGCCTGGGTGGCTCAGTTGCTTAAGCATCTGCCTTCCGCTCAGGTCATGATCTCAGGGTCCTGGGATTGAGCCCCGCATTGAGGTCCCTGCTCAGCGGGGAGTCTGCTTCTCCCTCTCCCTCTGCCCCTTCCTCCCCAACCGCCCTGCTCTGGGCTTGTGTGTGTGTGTGTGCGCACGCTCTCTCTCTCAAATAAATAAATAAAATCTTAAAAAAAATAAAAAAGGATGACTGAATTTGAATACATAAAACATACAATCTTTTGCCGTGCATGAAGTTCCTTAAGAAAGACAAATAGGGGGCGCCTGGGTGGCACAGTTGGTTAAGCGTCTGGCTCTTGGTTTCAGCTCAGGTCATGATCTCAGGGTCCTGGGATTGAGTCTCGAGTTGGGTTCTGTGTTCAGTGGGAGTCTCTCCCACTCCCCCTGCTTGTGTTCCCTCTCTCGCTGTCTCTCGCTCTGTCAAATAAATAAATAAAATCTTTAAAAAAAAAAAGTAAAAAATTTTATTTATTTGAGAGAGAGGGAGAGAGAGAGCACGAGTGTGTGGGGGGGGAAGGCAGAGGGAGAGGGACAAACAGGCTCCCCGCTGAGCAGGGAATGCAACTTGGGGCTTGATCCCAGGACCCTGAGATCATGACCTGAGTGGAAGGCAGATGCTTAACCGACTGAGCCACCCAGGCGCCCATATAATTTTTTCTTACATCATTCCTCACAATAGATATTTCAGTTTTTACTCCATTATTTAAGCCTATCACTGTCCCATGCATTCTCAGCAGGTAATATCACTGGGGCAGGAGGCCAAGAAAGAAAGAACTCCTCAAACGCCTCCATAGTATGATTTTAAAACCATCTACTTCAGAGGTCAGCCAACTACAGCCCTTGTGTCAAATCTAGTGCTGGCTGTGAGCTAAACATGGCTTTGACATTTTTACAGGATTGCAAAAATGAGTATGTGAAAATGTGTCCAGCAAAACCTAGGATAGTTACTTTCTGGCCTTTCATAGAAAAAGTTTGCTGAGCCCCAACCTAGACCATCACTCATCTTTGAATCTTTTCTTCCCAATTCAGAGTCCCCTTTCCTCTCCAAAGCTGCCCTGGAAACCTGTGATCTGATCCAATCTCCTCCTGCCTTTGCCAGAATGCTCTCTTCCCTGTGTCTTCTCCATGATAAGCTGAAGGAAGGTTTTTGATATCACTAGGAATAGTTCAGTTTTCCCAGACAGATTGAGCCAATCGGGCTGTTTCATTTGGCCCCGGATGACAAGGTTGTCTCATACCTCTCAGATGTGAGTGCACGTTAGTGGATGGAGGCTATCTGACACTATTCCCAAGGTGGATTGATCATGTAATTTGTAATATAAAAGAATCTGAGATCCCATGAGCCCAGCTGGACTTGGTCCTGGATGTGGTATAAGGTATGGACCCAACATTATCTCTTTCCAGATGACCAGCCAGTTGTCTGCTTTTTAAATGTTCATTCTTATTGATAAATGTGGCCTTGGTCATTTACTAAATTATTCCACCTTCTCTCTCATCCTCCAGACCCAATCAATCCTCAAACCTTGGCAATTTTACTTCCTCAGTAAGTTTCCTATTGAATCACTCCTTGCAATCTCTGTTCTCACCGAATGCCCCAGGTCTGTCTCACCCTCTCTCTCCTGGACTGCCTTTTTAAGCCTCTTTTTATGCGACAGTCAGCCGTCTCATTTCTCCACCTCCCCCCCTTCTTGCTCAGTCTTTCTCGACGGGTTCTCAGCAACATCTTTCCAAAATGTGTCCCTTCCCGCCTTTAAACCTTTCCATGGCTTCCTATTGGCTTGAGCTTATCAACCGAAATTCTTAGTTTAACCGTCTGCTAGAGTGGCCTGCGTGGTGTGGGAATGAGGTCAATCCCTCCACACTCACTAGGGACACTCACCTCACTTTTTAAAAGGTCCACCCTTCAAATCTGAGCTGCGGTCCGGCTCCTCCAGGAAGCCTTCCCTGACTCCCTCCTCCCAACTACTCGGGTGGAGGCCCCTCTTATGCGAACCTATAGCATTCGGTGCTTCCCTCTGTCACCCTCGGCCCCTGCGCCTTGCACAAAGTACAAGAAGCGCGGAATAAGCACGTGTTGACCGACTGGACTCTAAAGCCCATTGACACAGGCTTCGCGTCCAGGAGTATGTCTGGAGGGACCTTCTCACGGAGGGAAAGCAGATGCAAAAACACAGAGGCGACAAAGGGCCTGACGATCGCGAGGACCGCGAGCCTCTAGGGGACGAGTTAGCCTGGGAAGAGGCGCCCGGTCTCCTGGAACAGGCCCAGGGGACCAGCGACCATAGAGACACACCGACCTCCGGGAGTCCTAGAGAGGAAGCGGAAGGGGCTCTTTCCTCACGCACCTGTCTGACAGCGTCCGCGGCCCACTTCCGGTCCGCTGAGGGCTCGGGCCAGGCCGGCGCTGCTGAGGGACCGCGGTGAGAGGCGGGTTGGGGTGGCTGGGTCGAGGCGGAGGCGGCGGCGGGCCGGGCTTCGGGGCCGCTGCGGGCCGCTGCGGTGGCGGGGGTGGCGGTGGCGGCGGCGGGGCTGAGGTAGCGGGCGGCGCGTCTCCCCAGAGCTGCCTTCCGCGGCACGGAGGCCATGGCGGGGCGGGACGCGGGGGCTCAGGTGGGAGCGGGGTTGGGCCGGCCCGGCCAGGGTTGCCTCAGCGTCGGGGGCGTCCCCGGACTCGAGACCTGGAAGAGCGCGGATCTCTCACAAAATTGAAAGTAGCCATTTTAGAGCAAGACGTGGGACACTCAGGTGAAGAATGGCTTCTCTTTAAGCCTTCTCTTCGTCAAGTGCCGGGGATGAAAGATGAGTGAGGACCTTTCGCGCCTTCAGGGAATCTGGTGGTCGGAGACACATTGGTAAACGTCTGCGCTGTAGCGCCCTCAGGGCAACAGGGGAGTGAATAAATGCAGCAGCTGGGAAGTCGTGGAAGAGAAATCTCAGTTGGTGCAGCGGAGAAAATGAATCGACTGGAAATGTAAAATAGGTCTAAGCAGGGTATATAAGTACACGAACACCCGATAGAATATTGTTTTTTTTCCAAAGATTTTATTTATTTATTTGAGAGAGAGAATGAGATAGAGCATGAGAGGGAGGAGGGTCAGAGGGGGAAGCAGGCTCCCCGCCGAGCAGGGAGCCCGATGCGGGACTCGATCCCGGGACTCCAGGATCATGACCTGAGCCGAAGGCAGTCGCTCAACCAACTGAGCCACCCAGGCGCCCCCACCCAATAGAAAATTATTAAGTAGGAGCTTCGGAAGTACCTCCTGCCAGTTTATTCTCTGTGGCATTAAGATTGATCTTTCCCTCCTCTAAAAACTGAGCCCCTTCCCCACTTTGGACTCCCGGGTCTGTCTCCCCAGCCTACCCTGCACCCCCAACCTGAACCCGGCATGAAATTAAATAGTACTCATCCTCCAGTCTAGTGTAAGCCCCTTCTTTTTTCATGAGTACTTGAACGACACTCACCTTTCTCTCATTTTGGCTCCCCCTGTGGCTTATCTGTGCCATATCCTTTGGGCTGCGGACCTTGGCCACTAATCTCTTCCATCTCCAGTTTCTTCGTTTTGAAAGGGGGGGGGTGTAATACTCCTTATACAGAATGGTTATTAAGTATTAAATGAGCGTATGTGTTCAAAGGCTTTCTAACTGGTAGAGCCTACACAAGTTAAAAATCTGTAAAAAAAAATTTTTTTTTTTAAAGATTTTATTTATTTATTTGAGAGAGAGAGAATGAGAGACAGAGAGCATGAGAGGGAGGAGGGTCAGAGGGAGAAGCAGACTCCCCGCCGAGCAGGGAGCCCGATGCGGGACTCGATCCAGGGACTCCAGGATCATGACCTGAGCCGAAGGCAGTCGCTTAACCAACTGAGCCACCCAGGCGCCCCAAAATTTTTTTTTTATTTGAGAGAAAGAGCAGGGGGCGGAGGGGCAGAGGGAGAAGGAGAGAATCCTGAAGCGGACTCCATACTGAGCGCGGAACACAAAGCAGGGCTGGATCCCAGGACCCTGAGATCATGACCTGAGGGAAATCAAGAGTCTGCCCTTAACCGACCGAGCCATCCAGGCACCCCACAAGTTAAAAATCTTTTGATCAATTATAATGACATATGTGTCACTCTGTTGTTTTCTTTAGGCTGAGCACACGGTCACATCCAGGCCACTGGCAAGTCTCTTGGTTTTACCTCCAAAATATGTCTTGACTCTGTCTGCTTTGCCACCATCCCGAGCCTCTCCTGCTTGGACCACTGTAAGTGCTGCTTCCCTTCTTATCCCCTCTAATCTATAGTCCATTGACACAACACAGGCAAAATGACCTTTGTAAAACAGGTGGCTTCCCGCCAAAGTAAGGTTAAGCCGTAATTTGTAGCGTGTCCCAGTTCCTGGATAATCTGGTTCTGCCTGCTTCTGCCACCTCTTCTCGTGCAGCTCTGTCCCTCACTTAACTCTGCAGAAGCCATACTGCACTTTGGCTTGTTCTCAGATACACAGAGTAATTTCTGGCCTCAATCCTTGTGCCTGGAAAAATCTGAATGACTGGCTCATTCTCATTCTTTGGGTTTCAGCCTCCATGTCATCTTTTCAGAAAATCGTTCTTCAAGTTGTTCATCCTCCATTAATAGAGCACCCTACCTATTTGCTTTCTAGAACTTATCTCCATTTATAATTTTAATTTATTTGCTTATATATTTTTTGTCTGCTGCACTAGTATATAAGTATCAAAGGGTAAGTGCCTTGTTTGTTTTGTTCTGTATTATATTTCCTTTTTTTTTTTTTTTTAAGGATTTTATTTCTTTGTTTGAGAGAGAGCAAGAGAGAGAGAGAGCACAGAGGGAGAGGGAGAAGCAGACTCCCCGCTGAGCAGAGAGCCAGATGTGGGGCTTGATCCCAGGGCTCAAGATCATGACCCAAGCCAAAAGCAGATGCTCAACCGACTGAGCCACCCAGGCACCCAATCTGTGTTATATTTCTAGTTTCTGCAGGTCTGGCATATATATTTATTGAAGGTGTATTATACCTTTGGAAGAGTAGGCCCATGTGACTGATCTAATTATAATCTATTTTATATTCTCTGATTTTAGTGTTACCTTCCTAATGAGATCCTACAGTGTTTGTGGGTATAAAGTAAACCCTATACATTTTTTTGCACATACTAGCTTATTAACATATATTTACTGAATTGAATTGACGTGATTTTCAGGATATATGTTCAGTCTTTTGAAAGTAATTGTCATGTTCTCTAGCAGAATATCCATTGATGTAGACACAGAACTGGGATGGACTGGCTTTTCCTTTGTCTCATTTTTGCTGCCATTTTTGTTTGTCGGTCTTCCCAACAGACCTTCAGTCTTCTGGGAGGGGTGTGAAGATGCTTAAGGAGCGTCCAAGGATGGCAGAAGACCCTCAGCAGCAGATGGGTGTTCCTGTGGTAAAGCTAGAGAAAGAGTTGCCATGGGGCAGGGGAAGGGAGGACCCTAGTCCGGAGACTTTTCGTCTGAGGTTTCGGCAGTTCCGCTACCAGGAGGCAGCTGGTCCTCAGGAAGCCCTCAGGGAACTCCAGGAACTCTGTCGCCAGTGGCTGAGGCCTGAGCTGCACACCAAGGAGCAGATCATGGAGTTGCTGGTGCTGGAGCAGTTCCTGACCATCCTGCCACGGGAGTTCTATGCCTGGATTCGGGAGCATGGCCTGGAGAGTGGCAAGGCTCTTGTGGCCATGGTGGAGGACTTCACAGAGAGAACATTGGAGGCCAAGGCGGTGGGTGAGAAGGGGGTATCTGGGTCTTGTTTCATTGGTGTGGGAAGGGGAGATTTAAAGAACTGAAAAGTTTGAGGAAGCAGTGGGAGTAGATGAGGTATACAGTCTCCTTCATCTGCTCCCAGACTCCCTGAGGTACTGTTTGGAGGGCAGTGGAGTTTTCAGGAAGAAAAGTCATTCTCAGGGAAGCTGCAGGGCCTGTAGAAGGGCTGTTAGCTTCCTTTTTGGTCATCAGGACAGAGGCCTGGCCATATTTCCCTTGTGAGCCTCAGGCCTAAAGAAGGCAGTTGTGACCAGTTTTAAGGTCCCTCATAGACTCATTCCTCTTTGGGTAGAGATGCATGTGGGAATACAGAGAATTCCACTTGGGTGAATATTCTTACTAAGAAGCATGGTCTGCACAGTGCTCAGGTGGCTCACATTAGGGATTCTGTGGTGGTGTTCTGGTGATACCAGGCAGTTGCATCTCAGATGCTTCCTTGGGACTTTGGCAACGTGTCTGTGACTCTTTGGTACAGTCACCTGATTGTTGGCTGAGAAGGAAGAGAGCAGGACTTAACATAACTGTTTTGCTTGCAAATAACCATCTTTCTTCACTTCATTCTTCCTTTTCCTACTGTAGTTACCCCTGACTTCCTCCATAATCCTAAGAATTGTTTTATTTACTCCCAACCCAGGAGCTTTAAAGTAGACCAAAAAGGGCCTGTTTTTGTGACTGTGTCTCAATGTGAGTTGTCCTGATTTTTCTTGCTATTTTTAGAGCCAAGTTTTTCTCACTAGCTAGTTCACTACGGAATCAAGGTTTGTATTTTTTACTTTTAGCATTTATACTTGGGGGATTTTTTTCCTAGTAGGGAGTGTTTTGGGCTAAAGTTCTCAACCAAACAATATTTAGCCTCTCTGTGATACTATTCATGGTGGAATTCGGTCAGGCCAAAGGGACCCTTACAAAATGGCATAGACACATAACAGTTGCATAGAGCCTGATAAAGAGAGGTTAGTTAGCCTCTTTTTCACCTTCCCACTGACATCCTGGGGAAGAACCTAGCCAGCTTTTTCTTACCCTCCTTTGCAGCTGGAATAGTTGTTTTCTTGGTTCTCTTTTTAGGTTTTAATTCAAATCCCTCACCCAGGCCTCATTCTAATAGGTGTTGGGGACTGTCCTTAGGTTCCATGCCACGTGCAGGGAGAACAACAGGAGACAGCACTTGGAAGAGGCCCTTGGGAACCAGGTGTCCACCTGGGGCCAGTGGAGATCAAGCCCGAGTGGGGGATGCCCCATGGGGAAGGAGTTCAAGGCCTAGACCAAGGCACTGAGGAGCAACTCAGTCAGGATCCTGGAGCTGGGACCCAAGCCTTCCAGGAGCAGGGTAAGATGCAAACAGTAAAGAAGTAAGGACACAGAAAACTGTGCTTTGTGACTCTGTCTTTTACAAGCCCAGCAATTGATAAATTAAGTGACCTGTGGGCTGTAATTACGAGTTTTCCTGGTTACTTCCTTGACTTCAGTAGGAAACAGATGAAGTGAAATTGTTTTCTGTATCTTGACTCTCTGATTTCTGTAGGGGATACCTGGGATTATGCTCTCTTACCATTTCTTTTCTTCTCTTTTCCCTCACATCCCTTTCTAGAAACCTCCTGGAATATGCAGGTGACATGTAGAGATATTTTTTAAGTGGGCAGACAAACCATATCCCTAAAAGTAATATGTGACTTCATTGTGTTACTGAATCTCAAAGGGGGTTATTTCCAGAGTGTGACCAGGGAGCATGGCTGGTCTTCAAGGGGCAGGGCATATTGGGTTGGGATTGTCTTCTTGGTTGAGAACAGGGTAGGCTGTACCCAAACCCCATCTGTATGGAGTCTCCTTAAGGTTCTTAGGGTTCTATTTGTCAGGCAGTGGACACCTTTGAACAAGCTAACTGCAAGACAGTGCTAATCTTTCTCATGCTTTTTTTCCTTTGCTTAGCTCTGCCAGTTCTTCAGGCTGGTCCTGGCCTCCCTCCAGTGAACACCAGGGACCAAGAGATGGCAGCTGGATTCCTTACAGCTGGATCCCAGGTGAGCTGTACCTCTGCCCTTCTGGGGACCATGACATTGTTTTGAATGAGTTCACTTTCCCTAAGGTTTCTCTGCACAACTAAGTGCCATCCACAGGTTGAATTATTCCACCTTTCTTGTTCTGATGGATATGACAGCTTTGTTTTCTCCACTTTATCATCCTCAGTTAACTTGAGTTGAGCCTTATGCCTGGACCCTTAGGGTCAATAAGGCTCAATACAGTCATTTTTATTGCTCTGTGACTTTTTTTTTTTTTTGCGTGACTCAGGATTACTCTTTTAATTGTGAGGAAGAAGAAGACCTTATTGATAGAAACCCCCTAGGCTTGATCTAGGCTGTGGCAGTTGGTCAGTAACCCTTTGCAGACAGCCTTTATGGATACTTCTGCTGCTACTCTTCCTCTGAACCCTCCTTCTCCCACGTCAGCAAGAATGTAGCTGACTCAGGGTTCGGGACTCCCTGGAGCACTGAGCAGAGTGTTTCCACTGGCCCCTATCCTGGCTACACCAGGAGTTTTGGCCTTGTTTGCACTTCTTTGCCTGCCACAGATGGGGGTAAAGAGCACAGATGGGGCACTCTTGCCATGTCCACTGGGTGCTGTTACCAGGGAGGTGGGGGATTTCCAGCATGGCACCTTTCTGAAGGGGACAGTGGTTTTAAAGTGAAGAGTTCTTGTAGAAGGAAAGCTGTCATTTGGCAGGAAAAAAAAAAAAGAATCAAGGCTGGTCTAGCTAAAACTTTGGGCAAGGTTTATGCCTGTGTCATTTCCTATTCCTGTTTTTCCAGGATAGAGATAAAGGATGACAACATGTTTTAATTTTGCCAGACCCTCCCCTTCTCCTGTAATAGTTCTTCATGGTGTTGAATGATACTGAATTTATTTTAACACAACATTGTTCTTAAGACAAGGCCTGCCCGGGGGCGCCTGGGTGGCTCAGTCGTTAAGTGTCTGCCTTCGGCTCAGGTCATGATCCCAGGGTCCTAGGTTCAAGCCCCACGTTGGGCTCCCTGCTCCGCGGGAAGCCTGCTTCTTCCTCTCCCACTCCCCCTGCTTGTGTTCCCTCTCTTGCTGTGTCTCTCTCTGTCAAAGAAATAAAAAAATCTTAAAAAAAAAAAAAGACAAGGCCTGCCCAAATATTTACTTACCTCTGAGGGAAAATCAGTTTTTTTTTTTTTTAATTTTTTATTTAAAGATTTTTATTTATTTATTTGACAGAGAGAGAGACAGCGAGAACAGGAACACAAGCAGGGGGAGTGGGAGGGGAGAAGCAGGCTTCCTGCCGAGCAGGGAGCCCGATGTGGGACTCGATCCCAGGACCCTGGGATCATGACCTGAGCCGAAGGCAGATGCTTAACGACTGAGCCACCCAGGTGCCCGGAAAATCAGTTTTAGATGAGTGGATCTGCTCTGAGGCTTGAATGGAGGCACTTGAAAAATGGGAATTGGGTTCTGTGGTTGTGAGGGTATAAGCTCGGTGGCTGCAGCAAAGTCTCGGAAATACAGTGGCTCAGATGAATCCATTACTCCCCTGTCATTAATTGTCGAGAGGTAGGACTTTCTGCCCCCAAGACCACTAATGACTCAGTTCCTTCTGTTTTCTTGCTCCATGCTTCCCTAGAGTGTTGTCCCCTGTTGTCTTCTGCTTTTAGACTCTTCCTACGTTAGGATTATTTTTCTATCTAAAGCAATTTCCTATTGTTTCAGGGATTGGGGCCATTTAAAGATATGGCCCTGGCCTTCCCCGAGGAGGAGTGGAGGCATGTGACCCCAGCCCAGATAGACTGCTTTGGGGAATACGTGGAACCCCGGGACTGTGGGGTCTCAGCTCCAGGTAAGACTGTTTTCATCCCAAAGGTAAGAAACTGAGGAATTTTGAAATTTTGGAATTTTGAAAACAGAAATAGGAAATGACATAGGCATAAACCTTGCCCAAAGTTTTAGCTAGACCAGGTCAGGGTTCTTGCCCTTGCTCCAGATTTCAGAACCTGGTACTACTGACAAAAGAAGATGAGTAAATGGGTCCAAGGAAAGAGCGTGGATCCAGGTTTAAGGAGCTGGCCATGTGCTTTCCTTTCAGGAGAGGAGTGGACAAGGGGGCAAGAAAACACCAGGCTGTGATGAGACAGGTCGGTCATTAGGATTCCTGGAGCACCTACTCTGTCTGTGATTGAAGAGTACCCAGGCTCGAGAGCAAAAGAGCGGCAAAAAATGATCCTCTGATCTTGTTCATTCAGTAGGGATTTATTGAGTGCCCTCTGGGTGCTGGCCCCACCTTAGCAGTTTTGTGTTGGGGCAGAACTAATGGCAGGGAACGTTCGGAGCACGAGGTGTGTGTACAGAGGATGGCAGGAGGATGGACAGAAGGATGTTAGAAACCGGAGAGGTCCATGTGCTCCCATGTCACAGAGCGAGCAGAGCCTGGGCTGGGCCTGTCTCAGATGGTGGCCAGGTTTTACCTGGGGTTGGAGCTGGAAGGGCGAGACCACGATGCAAATGAAAAGCCCACAGGAGGAGGAGCAGCAAGAGAGGAGGGAAGAGCGAGCCCAGGGAAGTACAAGGAGAGGCCCTGGTGGGAAAGCCGGGGAGGAGGGGGCTAGGGACTGCCAGAGTGGAGAGGAATCTCTGCGGGTTGGAGGGAGGGAGGAAAAGAAACGTGCTTGGGAATGGCCCTCTCCTTTGTTCCCTCTGCTTCTTTTCCTTTCATAACTTTCTAAGTTATATACTGACTGCTCATCTACTGACCCCACCCCATCTGGCCGATTTTCATCTTGAAACATGTTGAGGGATGAGTGAGAGTATCACTATACTGCCTTTAGCACATGAGAATCCATCCTGGCTCCATCACTTACTGATTGTGACCTTGTACACCACAGGTGACCTTTTTAGGGCTCTGGTTTCTCAGTTGCAAAATGGGAAATATCATGGCATTGTGAGGATTGATGTTTGGCGAATATAATAGTGTTAGATATTTTTATTAGCTCTACAAATATTATTTCTTTATGAGTCAGTCAACATTCATTTATTTATCACCCCAAAATATTTATTTGGCACTTGCTATGTGACCAACATTCTGCCGGTGACTATGAAGTCTTAAAGGTCCTTGCCTCTACGATCTTAGCAGCTTGGATGAAGAGCCCAAGTGTATGTAATAATGGTAGTTATGGAGTAGTGTAAGGGACACTAGAGGAGGGACTTAGGAGAACTGGGTCTAGGCAGGGTTGTCACGCCAGGGCAGTGATGTGAGTGGCCAAAGGCTGCCAACATATGTTACAAAGAGATGTAAGACTTGTGTAATGGCAGAGGACGTGGAAACCCTCAGACATAACTGTGCAGCGCAGGAGCTCCTGCAGTGTGCCCCAGATGGTGGTATTAGCATTTCAGCACCTTGGTTCCCCTCAGGGACAAAATTCTGCCACCAACGCTGCTGTGTGCTGGAAGATTCTGCCCTCCTATTGCTAGAGGGTTTTTACATGCCCTTGGCCATTCTGACTGTTAGAGAGTCTGGCTGTATGTTTGTCCTCTTCCCATTGTTTGAAAAAACCTAAGCACTTCCCTAAGTGTTTATGCTGTCTTGGTGGGCGAGGTCCGTTTCCCACGCATACTGTCTAATGGCTGTCTCAACCTTCAGATCATCCTGGGGTTTAGTCCCATGAATGTGTGGCTCCGGCATTGACAGCTGTGTAGGATTGGGCCTGAGAAACCAGAATTCCATGATATGTAATACCTAGCACATACTCATATCTCCTCAGGGTCTAGGTAAGGCTTGTGCTTTACATTTAGTTTCAGTTTTACTATTCATAACACCTCAAAACTGGAAACTACCCAAATGAACATCAGCCAAGTTAACAAATAGGTTCCAATATATCCTTACAGTGTAATACCATACACTAACAAAAAAACATAGTGTAATTATAGCTATGTTCCACAATGTGGGTGAATCTTAAAAGCATAATAATGAGCAGAAGCAGCCACAAACAATGTGTGAATCCAATGCATAAAGTTCAAGACCAGGCAAAAGCACTTTATGGTGATAAAAGTCTGGATAGCATGTTTGCCTAGGGGGGCAGGATATAGTCACTGGAGGGCATGGGAGAGGGCTTTCTGGATGCTGGTAATGTTTCTTGAGCTGGATGCTGTTTACATGGTTGTGTTCATTATGAAAATTCTTTGAACTCTATAGTTAATGTTTTGTGCAGTTTTACTTTCCTGGGAAATTTACAAAAGAATCCGTCAGAGGTGAGAGTCCTTCATCTTTGTTTAGGTCAGGAGGCATGTGATGTTTTTCTTTTTTCATTTTAACAGCGTCACCTGAAAGGACCCTTTCCATCCTCAAGTGCTGCTTGTTGTCTGTCTCTCTTTCTTTTTTTTAAAATTTTATTTTTAAGTAATCTATATACCCAATCTGGGGTGCGAATTTACAATCTGAGATTAAGAGTCGCATGCTCCGCGGACTGAGCGAGCGAGGTGCCTCTTGTTTCTCTTTTTTTCTGTCTTGGCTGTTTTGCTCCCTAGAGCCTTCCCTTTTTTTCGCCTTCCTCCTGTTCTTCTGTGAATAATTGTGTTAATTTAGAGAGAATGAAAGAGGGATCAGAGGAAGGACATCTAGACAGCTTGAGGCATTTCAGTAGCATTCACGGGCATTTCAGTCTGGTAGAAGTCAGTGACAGAGTGGGTTTGTTCATTCATCCAGCAGCCAGTAAGCCTATGCCAGGCTCCCAGGAGACCCAGATTGATAAAACCTGGTTAGGCGGAGGGAGCAGCGTGAGCAGGGACCACTTGCTGAGCAAGTGTAGGGAGGATATGGAGAACTCCAAGTAGTTCACCATCCCTGGAATAGGTTTGTAATCTCTAGGGAAGGCAGAACACCTTGATGAATGTAAAATAGCATTTTCAACAAGATTGTGTGTAAATAAGTGCAGGATAAGCAAAGTGCTAATTCAGTATATATTCGCTGAAGAGAGCAAGCAGGGTTGGTTTCTTCAAGGAAATCATTGAGTTAGATTTAGAAGGAAATGAAAGTCCGAGTTAGTAGAACGTTAAGTGAGTGGTGGTTAAAACTTGGCAGACTATTCTGTAAAAAGGTACAGAGATTGTCTTAGCTCGGGTTGCTATAATAGAATATTATAGACTGTGTGGATTAAACAACAGACATTTATTTCTCAGAGTTCTGGAAGTTCAAGATGAAGGTTCATGTAGATTCAGTGTCTAGAGAACGCCCTCTTCCTTGCTTGCACCTGGCTGCCACCTCACTGTGTCTTCACATGGCAGACAATGGAGGGATCCATCTTGTGTCTCTGCCTCTTCACAAGGGCAGTAATCCTATCATGAGGAATCATGCTCACATGACCTGTGTGTGCAAAGCGCTCTGGTTTCTCTTCCTTTTCTTATAAGGACACTAATCCCATTTGGGGGGCTCCACCCTTATGACTGTACCTTATTACTTCTCATACACCCCATCTCCTGATAGCATCACATTAGGGCATAGGGCTTCAACCTATGAATTTGGGGGGGTTGGGGACACAAACATTCAGTCAATAACAGAGATGGAGAGAAGTAGAGCAAAGTCTGGTTTTAGAGTCAGTGAAAGGAAACTGTATTGAGGTTGTCAGTCAAAGGGAAAAAGAAGGAATTGTTAGGGGGATACCTTAGGAGCCAGATTCTAACGTATAAATTTACTTTCATCGTTGCTGTAGAATCAGTCTGTATCTCCTTTGTCCTGTAGGCATTGGGAGCAAGGAAAAGGAGTCTAAAACCCATCAGGCAGACCTCAAGGGGGCGCTTGCTCGGGTGACGTCAGAGAGGTTTGGGGAAGCCACACTTCAGAGCCCTGAGCTTGGAAGAAGCTGTGAGCAGGAGCCCAGTAGTTCTGTGGGAAACATGCCAGGGCCGTCGCCTCCTCAGCATGGCGTCATACCCCTGCCGGATGACCTCAAGACCCACAGCTCCTTCTGGAAGCCCTTTCAGTGCCCCGAGTGCGGAAAAGGCTTCAGTCGGAGCTCAAATCTTGTCAGACACCAGAGAACTCATGAAGAAGAGAAATCCTATGGGTGCGTTGAGTGTGGGAAGGGGTTCACCTTGAGAGAGTACCTCATGAAGCACCAGAGAACACACCTGGGAAAGAGACCCTATGTGTGCAGTGAGTGCTGGAAAACCTTCAGCCAGAGGCACCACCTTGAGGTCCACCAGAGGAGTCACACGGGGGAGAAGCCCTTCAAGTGTGGTGACTGCTGGAAAAGCTTCACTCGGAGGCAGCATCTGCAGGTGCATCGGAGAACTCACACGGGGGAAAAGCCCTACACCTGTGAGTGCGGCAAGAGCTTCAGCAGGAATGCAAACCTGGCTGTGCACCGGCGAGCCCACACGGGCGAGAAGCCGTATGGGTGCCAGGTGTGTGGGAAGCGGTTCAGTAAAGGGGAGCGGCTGGTCCGACACCAGAGGATCCATACTGGGGAAAAGCCCTACCACTGTCCTGCCTGCGGGAGGAGCTTCAACCAGAGGTCCATCCTCAATCGGCACCAGAAAACTCAGCATCGCCAGGAGACCCTGGTGCAGTAAGGGTGCCATGCTGAAAGGCACCTTTTTTGTAAATGGAAGGTCCTGGAAGGTGCAGGACCTTTCAGGACCACAAATGGAGGGAGACCTCATTGGAGGATGTATTCGTCTTTACTCACTGAAGGGCTTTGAAGTGGGGGCTGAAGAGTGATGGGTGCAGAAAGGCACTTTGACCCATTTTCTTTCCATTTGTTGAAAACAGAACCAGGGAAAGGCCTGATTTATTTTGAGTTTCCAGAGAGCACAGCTCCTCATGTCTTTTATCCAAGTGATGTGAACAGTTTCTCACCGTCTTTTGGGGAAAGGCTATCCTGAATTTCAGAGCCTCCTTTGGTGGAGCGTTCATATCCGCCTCTTGAGCAAGTCTGGTAGTTAAAGCAAAATTTTCTCCCGTGTTGGAAGCTTAAACCTCATTTTTATGAGGGCTGTATCTACCTGCAAGATCATTAGTTCAGACTTTGCCTTCCTTCTTTTCCATTTAACAAATATTTATTGAACAGCTACTCTGTGCCTGGTGCTGGGAACACAGTGGTGAACAAGACACATGAGATCTGAGCCTCCCGGAGCTTGTGATTTAGCAATGGAAACACACAGAACCATTAATAACTCCAGGCGTTCTATGTTATGTTTGTGCTAAGTGCTGTGTGAGAGGATAGTCTTCTGGTGCTCACTCGTTCTGCCCTGCTGCTCAGGTGCCTGGATCTTTCCCTCCCCAGTTGGGATCTCTCAGGCAGCTTTGTTGATTTTACTTTATTTGTAACCCCCTTTGTCTCTGTAACATTGTACCCTCATCTGTAAAATTTCCCCATTATTCCTTGTACTGTAACAACTGTTCACCCATCCATTAGGAAATTAATATTTTGTTATTGATCACTGAATAAACATGAAAGTATTTTAAAAAACATTCAGTTCTATATAAAGATCTGATTAAATGAATCCAAAAGATGAACTGGTATTAATACCTTATATTTGATGGCATTTTACAGTATATAAGATGCCTTTTTTTCTATTCTTTATTCATTCCACACATATTTGTTGAGGCCCAACAGGAACTCAGCTAGGTGTTCACCATACATCAGTGAATAAAATAGGGGGAAAAGATCCTTGACCTTGTAGAGCTTACATTTTAGTGAATATATTTGATCTTCAGAACCACCTAAGGTGGAACCCGTGGATACTCCCATAAACATTGGATCTGGGATCTGCACCTTTGTTCTTGGTCCTGTCAGTGTCTTGCCTTGAAATGCATTCGCCACCTACCCCTTGTTACTAAATAGTCTCTGTTGATACATCTAGAGCCTTGTTATCTGAGAGGATCTTGGTCGCCAACTATGGATGATGAGGTAGTAGTGATCTGTTTTGCATGAGTGCCAATTCAGGAAAAATAAAGATGTTTGTAGGCATTTAAAAATACATAATAATGAGAAGGTATAGTATTTGTAACTGTTCATGCTTTCTTATTTTGCCATCACTAAAGAGTTTCCTTTCTGCTTAAAATTCTGTGTAATGAATGTGGACCACACAGCAGTATTGTTGTAGTGCTGTGCCTTCGAATGCTGGCTGCTGAGTGAGAGAGTCTGAGTACTATAATTACAAGATGTGATTTGTCTTGTGGTGCCTTTTGTTTTTATTTTTATTGATGTATTTTTAAAAAAGTTTATTTGTGAGAGAAAGAGCACACGCACGGGAGCACGAGCAAGGGGGAAGGTCAGAGGGAGAGGGAGAAGCAGAAACAGACTTCCTGCTGAGCAGGGGGAGCCCGGTGGTGGCTGATCCCAGAATCCCGGGATCATGACCTGAGCCGAAGGTAGATGCCTGACTGAGCCATCCAGGTGTCCTTTATGGTGCCTTTTAATATTAGATTCTTTTCCTGAGTATTTTTCTCCCCATTTTTTCATTGTAAATAAGATAAATGATGACTTCAACACAGAGAGTTTCATTACTCAGTCTACTTTGAAACACATTATTTTATTACATGTTTCTTAGATAGCCATGGTAGATAGCCATGATGTTTCATTTTAATTTAGCAGGTGACTTCCTGGCCTCTCAGCTGTCCCTATGAGCCTGCAGTAGCCAGGGCATAAGTGTATCTGAGATGTCATGCACTGTCTGAGACACTAGGCTGCTACTACTTAGCAATGTTGAGGTCCAGATGTAAAATCAGCTCTTCTTTCCCACTTCCCAGACAAGCTTGGCTAAGCTTACAGCCACCTTGCAGCCAAACCCAGGGGAAGGCTTTCCCTAAGTCTCTGGCTTGTGGTCTGTAGGACCTGGGGCTGATGTGGCTTGAGTTTGGCCTTCTCTAGGAGGTCCATATTCCAAAACTAGTCAAGGAGTCTGGGCCTGCTACAGGCTGGGAGTAGCTCATCAATGGTCTTTTTGTTTACCTGAATTAAATTTATAGATTCTCTTTGATCATATCCTTAGCCAAATAGGACTTCGGGTTTTCAGCCAGTTGGAATCTCTTCAGAGAAGCTTTGGTAGGAGCTAGGCCTTGTTGGCTTTTTCTTTTAGGTTCCCCTATCTGCTTTGAGACCAAAATTTATGGATGATGCCTCGAAAAAGCCTCAAAAGAAAAAATATTTCCATGGAGTTTTAGTAATATTTTTGTTACTTATTCAAATGTTAAGTATTTTGTTTTCTATGTTTTTCTATTTAGAAATTTTTTTTAATCGAAAATTTCAAACATATATGATGAATCCCCCTGTATTATTTGGCTTTACCCGTCATAAACTCATAGCCAATCTTGTTTTTTTTCTACCCCGTCTTCCCTGTCTTCCATCCCTACTGAAGTATTTTGAAACAACTCCCAAATGTTGTCTATAAATATTTAAGTGTGTACCTCTGAAAGGTAAGAACTCTTTGAAAAAGAAAACCCACAATACTATTATCATACCAATAAAAATGAATAATTCCTTAATTTGTAATTAATGTTTTCTTAAAAACCACATACTTTTTATTTATTTATTTATTTATTTAATTTAAATATTTTATTTGACAGAGAGAGACACAGTGAGAGGGAACACAAGCAGGGCGAGTGGAGAGGGAGAAGCAGGCTCCCCACCGAGGAGGGAGCCCGACGCGGGGCTCGATCCCAGGACCCTGGGATCATAACCTGGGATCATAAGGCAGACGCTTAACGACTGAGCCACCCAGGTGCCCCAACCACGTATTTTTTTAAAAGCTTATTTGAGTTGTGGTCCAAATAAGATCCATAAGTTGCAATTCGTTGCTTTGTCTTCTAAGTCTTATAATCTATAGTTCCTATTTTTTCTCTTGAAATTCATTCATTGAAACAACTGCATTATTTATCCTGTAGAATTTCTTGTCTTTGAATTTTGCTGTTTGCATACCTATGATATTATTTAATATAGTTCTCTGCCCTCTGTATTAACTAAAAACTTACAAGTCTAGAGGTGTAACAAGATTCACTTCTCATATTTTGGCAAGAACACATTAGAGATGGTGGCATGTCTGGTTGTTTATATATGATGTTAGGAGCCTAGATCTATTTATTTCATTAATTCTATAAATGATTCTTCGTTTATTAACTGGGATTCTTGTATCAGAAATTTCCCCTCATTAACTAATAGATTACTTTTAGATACAGTTCATACAGAAAAGAAAATGCTTGGTTCTTCCTTTTGCCTGTTTTCACAGTAATGATCTGGTTGCTTTGCTTCCTGTAACTGATCAATTATTTTTTCAATCAAAGTGCATTCATGAATTTAAACCAGTCTGCTGCAGTTCTTATTGATGCTCAGATCATTTCACCTTTGGTCAGTACCTTTTCAACTTGGCTCCTGATTCCTTTTGACATAACCGTAAATTATCTTTGGTAGCTTCTTTGCTTTCTGGTATGACAAGATGTTGCAAGCTCATCTCATACATTTCCTGCTCCTTTGACAGTGAAGGGAAGTGCTATTAATTATGCCAGGACAGTATTGTAAAGTGGGACTCCAGGACAAACGGGGATATTTGGTCACTTTGTTTATAGCCTTCATCGTGTGTGATTTGGTGTCTGCAGTTTCTTCACCCAACTATAATGTGCACTTTCAGGGCTGGCTGCATGTGATAATGAAGAGTGCCAAGGGGGTATGACCTTTGTAAGAGAAACCCCTCCTTATCCTTTGGGTGGTGATAAAACCAGATAACTTTCTGCCCAAGGTCTGTCCTGGGGAGTTATTACTTTAACATTTGCTTTTCAAAAGGTATGGCATGAATCTTACTTGCAGCCTGATTAACTGTACTTCAATACTCACGAGGTTTTTCCAGCCTTTATTTCGAAGGGTTCCTGCTGCTGGATTGAGGCACTGATGGAAGGAATGGGAAATAAGTGTTGGGGAAAAACCCCCGCAGGTAAAACGGTGTGGGACTTGCGCATGAATAGACCAATGGGATAACAGAAAACGTTGAGAATAGCCCCGGCTCTGTACAGAAATCTAGTGTGTATTAAAGATGGAATCTCAAATCTCTGGGCAGAGATTTATTTATTTATTATTTACTTATTTTATTTTTAAAAAAGATGATTGATTGATTGATTGATTGATGTTCGTCACCGTACAGTACATCATTAGTTTTTTTTTTTTAAAGATTTTATTTATTTATTTGATACAGAGAGAGAGGTAGTGAGAGAGAGAGAGATCACAAGCAGGGGGAGCTGCAGGCAGAGGGAGAGGGAGAAGCAGGCTCCCCGCAGAGCAAGGAGCTCGATGCGGGGCTTGATCCCAGGACTCTGGAATCATGACCTGAACTGAAGGCAGTGGCTTAACCAGCTGAGCCACCCAGGCACCCCCATCATTAGTTTTTGATGTGTTCCATGATTCATTGTGTATAACACCCAGTGCTCCATGCAGTATGTGCCCTCCTTAATACCCATCGCTGGGCTCACCCCTCCCCTCACACCCCTCCCCTCAGTTTGTTTCCCAGAGTCCATAGTCTCTCATGGTTCATCTCCCCCTCTGATTTTTCCCCCTTCATTTTCCCCTTCCTTCTCCTAATGTCCTCCATGCTATTCCTTATGTTCCACAAATAAGTGAAACCATATGATAAGTGACTTTCTTTCTCTTGACCTATTTCACTTAGCATAATCTCCTCCAGTCCCATCCATGTTGATGTAAAAGTTGTGTATTCATCCTTTCTGATGGCTGAGTAATATTCCATTGTATATATGGACCACATCTTTATCCATTCGTCTGTTGAAGGACATCTTGGCTCTTTCCACAGTTTGGCTATTGTGGACATTGCTGCTATGAACATTGGGGTGCATGTGCCCCTTCTTTTCACTACATCTGTATCTTTGGGGTAAATACCCAATAGTGCAATTGCTTGGTCATAGGGTAGCTCTATTTTTAACTTTTGAGGAACTCCACACTGTTTTCCGAAGTGTCTATACCAACTTGCATTCCCACCAATAGTGTAAGAGGGTTCCCCTTTCTCCACAACCTCTCCAACACTTGTTGTTTCTTGCCTTGTCAATTTTTGCTGTTCTAACTGGTGTAAGGTGGTATCTCAGTGTGGTTTTGATTTGAATTTCCCTGATGGCTAATGATTTTATTTATTTGAGAGAGAGAGAGAAGGAGCAGGGGGAGGGGCAGAGGGAGAGGGAGAAGTCTCCCTGCTGAGCAGGGAGCCCCAAAGCTGGTGCTCCATCCCAGGACCATGAGATTATGACCCGAGCCGATGACAGATGCTGAATGGACTGAGCCTCCCTTTTTAAAGAAGTCTCATTGGGATAATTGGACAATGATTTGGAGAAAGATAAAAATGACCTATTTCTCACATCACATTCAAGAATAAACTCCAGGGGCACCTGGGTGGCTCAGTTGTTAAGCATCTGCCTTCAGCTCAGGTCATGATCCCAAGGTCCTGAGATCGAGCCCCACATCAGGCTCCCTGCTCCATAGGAAACCTGCTTCTCCCTCTCCCACTTCCTCTGCTTGTGTTCCCTCTCTCGCTGTGTCTCTCTCTGTCAAATAAATAAAATCTTAAAAAAAAAAAAAAAACTCCAAATGAATCAGGAATCCAAATGTGAAAAATGAAAGAATCCAAGTACCAGAAGACATCGTGGATGTGAATTCCTCTAAAACGCGGGTTCAGGGAAAGATTTTAAATCTAGGACTGAGGATCCAGAGGCATAAAAAAAAGATTGATGCATTCCTACATAAAAATTTTAAGAACTTCTGGGGCGCCTGGGTGGCTCAGATGGTTAAGCATCTGCCTTCGGCTCAGGTCATGGTCCCAGGGTCCTGGGATCAAGTCCCGCATCGGACTCCCTGCTCAGCGGGAAACCTGCTTCTCCCTCTGCCTCTCTCTCTCTGTCTCTCATGAATAAATAAATAAAAATCTTAAAAAAAAAATTTTAAGAACTTCTGAATGGCAAAAACAATAAACAAAGACAAATGACAGGTTGGGAGAAAGAAATTGCAACATAACACAAAATTCTAATATTTCTAATACCTGGAGAACTTTTTTAAAAAAGAAAAAAAAAAAAAAACCCAAATGAAACAATCCCATTGAAAAACTGACAAACTTGACTTCATAAAAAAGATATGAAAATGGCTAGTAAGCATATTCAAAGATGTTGACCTTCACTTAAATTCCAATAAAACTATACTGAGAGATTTTTTTCCCATCCGATTGGCCAAAATTCCAAAGCTTGACAGTATGTGCTGTCAATGAGTTTGTGGGGAAACTGGAATTCCTATGTGTTGCTGATGGCATGCAAAACAGTGCAACCTCATGCGGAGGAGAATTTAGCAGTATCTTACAAAATTATGGGTGGGTTTAAAGAGGGATCTCTAATAATATGAAAATACATAGGCAGAACATTATTCATTACAGCCTTCTTACTAACCGCAGAAGTGTTGGAAGCTGCATAAATATCCAGAATAGGCAATTGAAAAAACTATGGCACGTCCACACAATGTAGTGTGCAGCTTTAAAAAACATTATTGGTTCAGTTTTCACAATTGGAATATGGATCTAGATTAGATAAAATTATTGTATTGATGTTAAAAGTACTAGCATGGATAACTATGTTGTGATGTAAGAGAATATCTCTATTCTTAGGAAATACACACTGAAGTATTTAAGGATAAAGGACTGTCGTGTGTACATACACAAATATATACATATGTGGACTGTCGTGTGTACATACACAAATATATACATACACACATATATATATATACAGAGGGGAGGTGGAAGCAGGGCAGAGGAGGAGGGAAGAAAAGAAAGTAAAAATGTTAATGATAAATGAACCTGGGTAAAGGATATATGGGTATTTTGCACTATTGTTTTTGCAACTTTTCCTGTAAGCTTTAAATTATTTTATTATAAGAATTTAAAATTAAAAAAAAAAACCCGATGGGATTTACTAGTTCTGAATGTGGGAAGAAAAGGGAAGCAAGTCCTTGTCCAGTGATAATGGCCCTGAGGTGGGAGCAGGAGGGTGACACAGCGTATAGCTAATGAGATGCGCTGAATTGATCGTACCTCATCTTGCACAAGAGCTGCAGATTCATTCCCATGCTTTTTTCACTATGCGTGTGGTTGACCAAGGCTCCTTCCTGCAGTGACTGAAGGAAGACCTTTCGTGTGGCAGCTTCCTTTATGGAAAGTCCTGTTTTCAGTGTCTTCATCCCTGGGCTTGGTTTTGTGTAGGCGTATACCTTCTGCTCCAAATGAGGGATCATTTTCCCCAAATCTGCTGGTTTTAGCCCATTGCTTCAGGGAGCATCTTTGTAATTAATGCATGTTCTGGTTAATACAAATGTACAGGTATCCCGGTGGCATTTAGTCTCACAGTGTTTTGGAATTATTTCACAATTTGTATCTTCCTTGGTGCTTATGACAGACCTCTATAGCAGGGCAAAATTGATGGTCAAATAAATGAAATCTGGAGGGTTAACTGGGTTAACTGGTTTGAGCAGCAATGAATTAAAAGGGAAAAATTAGTCTAATTTTAGAATTGTTGAATATGAAATAACAGAAGGGCTGTTAGATGTTGGGGACTGGTCTTCAGAAAGCCTAGTTTTTTTGTGTTTTTTTGTTTTGTTTTTTAGATTTAGCTGATATGCTGGGAATTAGGTACCCAAAAGACATTCGCTTGACACCTCTAGTGTGTGATAGAGTTTATGTACCACCCAGTGACTATAGGTATACATCTGAAACCTCCCCTCACCCCAGGCCCTAGCAAACCTCAGAGGACCTCAGCTCCAGCCCACATCCAGTGTCTTCATGCACTATTAAATCAGCAGGAGCTGCTACCCCTAGAGACCCAAAGCATTCCAGTGTCCTTACTGTTCCCTAGTTTCTCTGCCCTCCCTGACTCCAAAAATGACCCAAATGCCTCTCTGGTAAATCCCACCTGGCGCTTATCATACCTCTACATTGAAGTACTTTATACTTCAGTAGGCTCAGGGGAGCAGTAGGAGAGGTAACTAGATCATGTGGGGTTGGACTCTAGAAGATCATTTGCTCATGGAATAATGGCATCTGACTCAAAAGATCCAATGTATCAGATCTAGAAGCGAGCGATGCAGCTCCACTGTCTTAGGACCTTTCCCTTGCTTTCCGTGATCCTGCAGAGAAAATTGTTGCCTCTGGGTGGTAGTCAGCACTCAGTAAAACCAGCTCTGTCAGCTTGCTGAGCCATGAGCCGTATTCACACCTTTGCTGGTAGTGGAGTTGGCAAGTCCCTGACATACTTAATACTTAAGGTGAAAACTATCTTTAGGATATTCCAGATTGAGATTTTGTCCTTCATGCTATTAAATTACTTAAACAAGGAGGCCATTAAACAGGTAGTACTAATGCCTTGGCAGCCTACATAAACAACCCCAAACCTAAGTCTGTCAATGCCTCAAAGTTAAGGAATTGAAACATAAGGGCAAACAACCACAAATATCCATTGGCTTTCCCCATAAGGCAACTTTAAGCTATAGCCAATGAAATACTTTCTTTGCTTTGCTTCCTATGTTTATAAGTGTCTGGCCACTACCTACTGTGGGTGGAGGGCTGCTAGCCACTTCTGGTTTGGTACTGTCTGATGGGAATTGATTTTTGCTCAAACTCTTTAACATTTTTAATTTGCCTCAGTTTGTCTTTTAATAATGCTTTTCAACAGAGATTCTCACAGTATTATTTAACACAGTATCACTTAACATCAAAATCACCTGGGGAACTTGTTTAAAATGTATTTGTGGATGTCCACAGGGAATCTTCATTTTACGCAGCCCCTCAGATGATAATCACATAAATCTCAGGAATGATAGCTCCATTGTGGGAAACATGCGGCTTCACCAGAACACCCATTCAAACATTGGAACAGATCCTGAAGTTTACCCCCACCAGCCCAAAGCAGGTATGGCCCTAAGAAGGAACAGCAAGGCATGACTTTCCACAGCAAAGTGTTATTTTACTCCTTTCAGGTTGTAGCCATAACATGTGAATCTCTTCAACAACACAGGATGCTTACATCCTGATCTCTCCCAAGAAAAATACTTTGATTTTGATTTTTTTTTTTTATTTGTCAGAAATCCATTCACTCTGTCTCAGGGCTCACTGTAATGCCCAGCTTAATAAATGTGCTTAAGAAAGATTTCTTCAGTGAATCCGTGGTGGCCGTCCCTCCCCAGTTTTCTTGGTTGCCATTGCTTTACTCCACTTTAATGTCCCCATAATGGGTGAGGAGGGTGAAGCACTTTCTTTTGGGTGTCCCAAGGGTGCAGCTCAATGGAAAAATGCTTGAATTCTGATGTAGATGAGGTTGTGCTTATCCCTGACTAGGTGCTGGGCTGGATGTGGACAGCATAGCAAAGTAGGTGTGATGTAGCTGGGAGAGTCTGAGTGTCACAGAGGGTTTGTTAGGAACTCTTCAATGGAACCATATCTGTAAGTTCTGAGATCTGTAACTGTGAAAGATCTTTAACAGTATCCTTTTATGTAAACTGGTAGATCTTTGTTCTACATAACTATAGAAGAGGACTTGGAGGGTATCAAGGGCATTGATGGGGAGACCACTGAAATGATATAGGAGAATTTGGGAAAGAGCACAGCTTTTGCAACTGGGAATCAGTCCCAGTCCAGAAGTCGAGTTCAACAGTAGACTGGATTCTAGATAGTTCAGATCTCTATTCAAGAAAAAACCCCTTTCCTTTTGCCTTCTTTTGAATGAGGTGTTGTTTCCTCTTATTTTACCTTGGATTCTTAGTAAAATATCTTAAGATGTCATTCTTTTGTGCCTGACTAAAGTAAAGGGATGTCTTGATTTGTTGAAGGAAAAAGAAGGTAAGGGGGAGGAAGATAAGGGAGGGGAAGAGTGAGTGCAAGGCCATTTGTAGATTTGGCTATCACTTTGTTGGGAGAAGCCATCACAAAGGGCATGTATGCTTTATTATGCCGGAGTCCAGCTCCAGCCAGGGTGGGTCTCTCGTAGGAAAGGACGGCATCGGCCAATGAGGAGACACAGACACAGGATCAGGTTGCAAGTGTCTCCTCCTGACAGCCTCGGAGGAACTCTATTTATATGTTAGGATATTTTTGTTTTTCCAAATCTTAGATCATTTTCTGGATTACAGCCATAGCCTTCTTTCATTTTTCCTTTGTAATGATTAACATGACCTTTATTGATTTCTGCTTATTGGCTTTCGCTAAAACTAAAAAACAGTACGCAAAAAGAAAGGTGCTAGACAGAGTGTGACCGTCTTATTTTGTTTTATAGAAACTAATTCTTCGTGGAATTAGTTTCATTATGATTGCTTAGATAGGCGTAACTAAGATGAGTAGTCACTTTATCATGAAACCCCAGAAATATTCCCACAATTATAAAGATTGCCATAAACAAAATGAAAGAGAATAGCAGGAGCCAGCTGTGGAGTCTCCTGTTTTCAGGATCGTCCCCCATACTTGGACCTTGTCAAACAGCATGAATAGCTTGGCTTGCGCCATTATTACGCAAAGATAGCAAAAATAATAATTCTTATCCTTCTCCCCCCACTGGATCTTTTCTCAGTATTTAATTTAATTTTAATTCCAGTGAGTTAGCGTACAGTGTTATATGAGTTTCAGTTGTATAATCTAGTGATTCAGTGATTCCATACAAAAATATAGAACGCTTCACGAATGTGCATGTCATCCTTGCACAGGGGCCATGCTAATCTCTGTATTGCTCCAGTTTTAGTATAAGTGCTGTCAAAGTGAGCACTCTTCTCAGTTTTAGTATCTATTTCCTTTCCACACTTTTATCCAAACTGTTCCATTGTCCCACCCAACTTAATGTTTATATGGAGTTGACTCTAAGTGCCAACTAAGGGGAGATCCATTCCTAGACCACCACTTGTATAGATCATATCATTGTCAGAATAACTCCGTTCATACAGAACATACTGACACCTTATCTCAACATTGGATCTTTACTCAATATGTATTATGTTCTTGCGTTTCATTTTCCTTTCCTAATTTACTAAGTGTAGCAGCAAGAAAGAAAAAAGAATTAGATTAACCCCAACTAGAGACAGATAGCAAAGACATGCAACTTTTCACTGAAGATGTTTAACAGAGATTTCAATTTTTTTTTTAAAGATTTTATTTATTTATTTGACAGAGAGCCAGAGCCAGAGAGCACAAGTGGAGGGAATGGCAGAGGAGAGGGAGAAGCAGGCTCTGCACTGAGCAATGTGCCCGACGTGGGGCTCGATCCCAGATTCCTGGGATCATGACCTGAGCCGAAGGCAGATGCTGAACCATCTGAGCCACCCAGGCACCCCTCAATTTTTTTTATCTCTTAGTTTGGATGTGGAGAAATTGGAAAACTTGTACACTTTTGGTGGGAATGTAAAATGCAAAAAGTAAAAAAAAAAAAAAGCAAAAAGTGCTTTGCAAGACAGTTTGGTGGCTCTTCAAAAAATGAGAACTAGAGTTACCATTATGACACAGCAATTCCACTTCTGGGTATAGACCCTAAAGAATTGAAAGCTGAGACTCAAAGAGATATTTGTACACCCATGTTCATAGCAGTGTTATTCACAATAGTCAAAAGGTGGAGGCAACCCAGGTGTCCATCAATGGATCAGTTGATAAAATGTGGTTTATTCATACAATGGGTTATTCAGCCTTAAAAAGGGAGGGAATTCTGACATGCTACAACACAGATGAAACCTGAAGACATTGTGCTAAGTGAAATAAAAGGACAAGTGCTATATGATCCCACTCACATGAGGTACCTAGAGTAGTCAGATTCATAGAGACAGAAAGTAGAAGGGTGGTTGCCAAGTGCCGGGAACAGAAGGAATGGGGAGTTAGTGTTAGATGGGGGCAAAATTTCAGTTTTGGAAAAGGAAGAGTTCTATGGGTGGATGGTGGTGTGGCTGCACAACAGTGTGAATGTGTTTAATGCTACTGGCCTTATCAAGTTAGAGAATCATTTGTGATATTGGTGAGATCTATTTCGGTGGCATAGCCGGGGGGTGGACGGGGTGGGGAGGGCAAAGCCAGATCCCAGGGGGCTTTGAATTCCGCTGTGAGTTCTCACAGATACAGCTACCCACTTGAAGATCAAATAGGCATCTCAAACTCCTTGTTTTCTCTCCACCATCCAAACATCTTTTTTTGTTCTCATCTTAGTGGATAGATCTTACATCCCCTCAGTTGCTCAGGCCAAAAAGCCTAGAGCCCGCTTTCTCATACCCCGAATCCAAACCATCAGTAAATTCTGTCGGTTCTATTTCAAACCACACACAGTCTAGCAGCTTCTTACTACCTCCAGCACTTTCAGGTCTGAGCCACCATCTTCTCTCTTGGATGACTTTAGCAGGGAGCTGCTTCTTTTCTTTCCATTCTATAGTCTCTTCATCATAAAAGAACTTTAGGGCACCTGGGTGGCTCAGTTGGTTAAGCGACTGCCTTCGGCTCAGGTCATGATCCTGGAGTCCCAGGATCGAGTCCCGCATCGGGCTCCCTGCTCGGCGGGGAGTCTGCTTCTCCCTCTGACCCTCCTCCCTCTCATGCTCTCTGTCTCTCATTCTCTCTCTCTCAAATAAATAAATAAAATCTTAAAAAAAAAAAAGAACTTTAGAAAATATAAATAAGATTATTTCACTTCTCTGTTCAGAACTTTCCAAAGGCTTCTCTTCTCGGAGTAAAAGTCAAAGACCTTACTTAGCTAACAGTTCTTTCTGGAGCATGTTGGCCAACATGCCAAGAATGCTCCCTAATCTTAGGGGCTGTGCTCTTGTTCCCTGTGCCTGGAACCCATTTCCTCAAGACCTTTTACGACTTTATCTCTCTCTTCACGTGAATTTCTGTCTTGAGAGATCTTCCCTAAGTACTTGTGATATTTTAAAAACATGTCTGCGAATTCTTTGACATTCTTCCCATCAAGAGTTACAGTCTAATTCCTTTCCCCTTGAATATTGTCTGGCCATAGTGACTCACTTTTAACAAATAAAATATGAAGGCAGTGATGCTGTTACTCCTCAGGCTGGGTCATGAAAAACAGTGCTTGGGATGCTTGCCCTTGGGACCGAGCCATCATGCTGTGAGGAAGCCCGCGTCACAGACAGGCCACACATAGATACTCCCCCAACAATAGCCCTAACTGTGGTCCTCGCTGACAGCCAACATCAACCCTTCGATACGTGAGTGGGGAATCCTTCAGGATAACTCCAGCCCAAGCCTGTTTGTCTGCAACCACATGACAGACCCCGAAGGAGCGTTGCCTAGCTCAACACAGCCACTCCCAGAAAGATGAGAGAGAAAATAAATGATTGCTGTTATTTTAAGCCACTAAGTTTGGGTGGTTTGTTTCTCCGCAATGGACGCTTGAAGCACCGCCCTGCCACAATTACTCTCCTTATCAATTGCTAGTCCCCGACCTTGATAAGTTTTTCTTTATGGCACTTAGAGCTTTCTGACATATTTTATGTATACCTGTTCTCTTTCTCTCTCTCTCTTTTTTTTTCTGTTCTCCTCCATTGCCCTGGAACACCAGCTGCATGAAAGTAGGACCTTTGTTTTGTTTGCTGATATATCCCCAGTGCCTAGAATGTAGTACCTGGTACAGAATTGTCACTTGAGCTCAAATTGTATGTGTTAAGTGGATGTAGCTGTGGCCCTTTGGTGTGGAAAAGGCATACAGTGTGAATGAGAAGGTGTTGGCGTGAAAAGATTTTATGTGACTTGGAAAATGCCATATAGGTGATATTTATTATTCTCATTCTTCTTTTTTTTTTTAAGATTTTATTTATTTATTTGAGAGAGAGAGAGAAACAGCATGAGAGGGGAGAGGATCAGAGGGAAAAGCAGGCTCCCCTCTGAGCCGGGAGCCCGATGTGGGACTCGATCCCAGGACTCCACGACCATGACCTGAGCCGAAGGCAGTCGCTTAACCATCTGAGCCGCCCAGGCACCCTATTCTCATTATTCTTGAAGATACTTCCACTTTATTACTAGTGGTACTTAATAATGCTATTTTAAAAATGTAGATAATGGAACTATTTTTCTTCCTTTCTTCTTGAATATTTTTAAAAATTAAAATTAATGTTCTGGTACGTTCATGGGATTGGGTTTATGCTGCCAAGTCTGTGAGGGTGGTTGACGTCAACATTTCTTCACATCATTTTTACAGGTTTGTGGTGAGATTTTGTTGGTATTGTTGTGGTTTTATGGTCAGAGTCCCAGGAAAGCCTATCCTGCCCTGCCAATTATCCCAGCTCCTGAGGGCTCCTAAGGAAACAATATGCTCAAAGAACAATAGCAAACTTTGAGCCAGAGTGCCACTTTGTTAGTATCTGAGTTACACCCAGTAACCTCCATCGTGGACTCACTGGTCAAAGGTTAGCTGGAAAATGGTCTAGGCCTACCCCCTCCCACTCTTAGTCCCAAGTCTGAATTGAGGATCTGCGTGCTTAGCCATGGTGTATATATAGAAAGAGGGGTGACTCGTCCCAAAATGGGGACTCCAAGGAGACCGTGAATAGAAGAGGAATAACCAGGGGCAGGCTGGAAGGAAGGGGGCTTCATCCCTGGATGCTAACCCTTTAGGGCACACTGCCCTTCATAAAATATGCACCAGTGAACTCTTTAGGTTCTGACCAGTTGGATTGGTAGCTCTTTTTTCTTGGAGGGGGAGGGGGAGATAGAAAAGGTATTGGTTAAGACTAAATTATGGGGGGAGAGGACATAAGTGTTCTTTCTGCAGTGTGTGCTGCCATTGTCATGGTCGCCATCAACATCTATCACCAGCGTACTTTTATTGAGTCATTATTTTAAACCCAGCACTATGATAGAGTCTTCTGAGGATGTTTCTTAAGATGAATAGGACCTTTTATAAAATTTAAAAAGGACCCAGCCATCCTGTTTGGAGTGGAGTTATGGTGAACATGAATCGTGCAAAGCCAGGTATGAAAAGGATTGACAGAATTAGAATTATATGGCGTTCCAGGGGAGAGAAAATACTGTCTCTTGGTCGGGGAGATGTGAGGTGGCTTCATGAAGGGCATGGTATTTTATCTAAGCTTGAAGGACGCCTGGAATTTTGATAGAAATGGGCAAGTTGGGCCTGCTGGAACCACAGAGTAGAGACTAAAAAAGCACAGTGTTTGGTAGAATGGTGAATTTCAAATGGACTGGAGTCAAATGGCCAGTAACTGTGGTGCCAGGACTAGCGGCCCCAGTGGGTTGGACTTTCTGTGTAATGTTCTTTCAAGCTCTACCATACCCCTTGCCACCTGCTTAGGTGTTCAGCTGAGATATTGCTGCAGGCATTCCTGATGCAAGTACCTAGAGTATGGAACCCCACCCAGCAGCATCCAAGGCCACGAGTGGGATGGCTTTGAGGACAATCAAGTCTGTCCCCAGAGCTAGATTCAACCCAGAATGTGGGGATGGTGGTTGAGGAAGTGGGGATATAGCAGAGGAGTTTAGAAATTGCGATGCATGAGGGTTAAGGATTTTGAGGACCTGGGGGTGTCTGGGGCTCTCAGAGGGCATTCCTTTGGCATAGGCTATCAGCACAGGCCATAGATTCCTATGAGTTCACCTTTTTCACATGAATCCTCTCCAGAAGGTCTGTAGATAAAGCTAATTTGCATTTGTTTATGTGGTTCTGTCTTTAGGGGAGAGTTTATGTCCCTCAGCAGTCTGTGCGGGGGGCCAAGAAGGGACTTGCAAATTACTTATGGAGTAATGAGAGGACTCCCTGGCCATGGTGACCCAAGACAAAGAGGTCTGTGTTTTTCCAGCCTTCTATATGTGGAGCCTGTCCCTGGTTCATCCCATTCCCAGCACAAAGGCCCTGAGAGGGGCTGTCATCGCCCACAGGATAAAGCCTTCCCTCCAATAGTTTTCTTAGAGCTCCCTTCATGTCCTTGTTCCTCAGGCAGTAGATGAAGGGGTTCAGCATGGGTGTGACCACCATATACATCACTGAAGCCAGTGATTCCTTGTCAGCTGAGTGGGAGGATGAGGGATTCAGGTAGACCCCTGTGATGGTCCCATAGAAGAGAAGGACTACAGTGAGGTAAGAGCCACAGGTGGAAAAGGCCTTTTGTTTGCCCCTGGCAGATGGGACCTTGAGCACAGCAGACACAATGTGGGTGTAGGACACAAGAATGCCGAGAAAGGGGATGAGAACAATCAAGCCCCCCACCAGCAGAATCATGAGCTGGTTGAGCTGGGTGTTAGAACAGGAGAGCTGGAGCAGGGGAATAAGGTCACAAAAGAAGTAAGGGATGACGTTGCTGGCACAGACCTCCAGCCGAGCCATGAGGACAGTGTGTAGCAGGGAGTGGAGGCTGGCAATGAGCCAGGAGCTCCCCAGCATCAGGGCACAGATTTGCAGACTCACCATGGTGGAGTAGTGCAGCGGGTGACAGATGGCCATGTAGCGGTCATAAGCCATTGCTGTCAGGAGAAAGTTGTCCATGTTGGCAAGCAAAATGCAGAAGTAGATCTGGGCTAAGCAGCCACCATAGGAAATGGACCAAGTCTGCATCTGGATGTTCACAAGCATCTTGGGGACTGTGGCAGAGATGAAGCAGAAATCCACCAGGGAACGGTTGCTGAGGAAGAAGTACATGGGCGTGAGGAGGTGGGAGTCTGAGCCAATGGCCAGGATGATGAGCAAGTTCCCTGCTGCCCCGGCCAGGTACATGACAAGGAAGAGCCCAAAGATCAGCTCCTGCCTTTCAGGCTGGCTGGAGAGCCCTAGGAGGATGAACTCAGAGGCGCTTGTCTGGTTTTCTCCCTCCATGATTGGCTGGTCCTGCTGAGAGATCCAGAGCAGGCACAGGCTATAGGGAATAGGGGGTGGCACCCATGCCCCCCTTCTTCCCTCATACAACCCCTCAACTCACATCCGGCTAACTGACATCTCTCTGTTCATTTGGTATGAAATCCAAAGAAGGCTCTCTATCTACCAAAGGAAAAGCTTCAACCAGGGAGTCTTCTGGCCCCAACAAACCCCAAAGTCAGAGTTTTAATTATTTCACTACCAAAATGCTCTGATCCCAAACCTGCAAAGCCCCATCTGCCATCCCTCTAAGGAGAATCCTTGTGACATATGGCCAGGGACTCAGTGGTGCTAACAAACAAGGAGTGCTTAGGGTGTTTTGCCCCCCAGACTTCTGTTGTACTCTCATTCTTTGATTTGAGCAACTGATGTTGTTTCACTATTAAGTAAAGAACTATAGTTTCTTCTTACTCCCAAAAAGATTGCCACCTGAAGCCCCTTTCTCTACAGAATTCTGGAACCACAATGGCACATATATAGAACCAGGGGGTATTATTTGTACATACCCTCCTTCCCCTCAAATACTTTGTCTTCCTTTGTCCCCCCAGTCACATATGGCCCAGGACTTAGGGTGGTCCAGCTGCCGCTTATCACGGGCTCTGGGTTACCTTGGTCCTTGTGATAATGATGTGGGTGGAGTACGTCAGGACAAACCTGGACAGAAGAGCCTGCTGACTGGGACAGCTCAGCCAGCCCTTCTGTCTGGGCTTATCCAGGAAAGGACTTGCCTCTGGAGGGTAAGAGTTGTCCCTGCAGGTGACAAAGAGAAACTACAAGTGTAACATTGCCCAAAGGAATGGAATGGGGGAAAAGAAAACAATAGGACCGCAGAAACTGGACTCCAGAAACTGGAGTTCCTGATAGTTCAGTGTGAGCTCAGCTGAAGTTCCATTAGATATAATATCAATTATTTTCCACTGCTTCACAAGACATAGTTGGGATTTGGGTCCTGTGAGAATGTAAATCACAAAGAGGGAGGGGGGGAAGGAAGAACTTGAGTCAGTGTGCTGAGCAGGGATGGGGGAAGAGCTGACGGGGGAAATCAGTCTGAAAAGCCATGGGGGCAGGGTTATGACCCACCAGGAACTGGGCAGGGAGTGACAACGGTAAAACCGTCTTGGGCGGTTGCCTTTGTCCACCCTACCATTTTGCTGAGGTGGAGCCTGCTTGGAGCAAAGAAACTTACCAGTGCAGGTGGGGAGGGTAAAGGAGGGATGGAGATTTTGGCTATGCTGCAGATCCCAGTTGAGTTCTCGGCCTGTTCCTTAGTGTGGAAGATAAACGTGTTCCTTCAATTTCACTGCTTTGATTTTCTCCAAAAGACCAAAAAAAAGTGCTACCAGGTGAACTTAGCCTTGGGGCTTCTGTGTAAATGGGTCAGGGCTTCCTGGAGTGGCCAGCGCTGGGGCAGGAGAAGGGGCATGTGGAGCACGTGGGATGGGGCAGGGACGTGGGGGGAGAGGATCGCCTGTACTGGGAGAGATACATTTTGAGACGGGGAGCTGCGGCATGTGTAGTGGCAAAAACTCTGTCCCTTCCTTGACCAGTACTCCTTTCCAACCAGGGTGACACCATCCTCTTTTCCTTCCAATCCTCCACTTCCCGGAGATGTGGGAGAAGAAAAATTTCTTGTTACTACTTCCCACTTGTTAGGAAAGTACTCTTCCCAAGTACTGCCTATTTGAAGAAAACCCAAGCTAAGAGAGTCTAACTTGAGACAAAAAGGATTTTTCTCCTGGCTTCTGGATCATTCCTGTCAACATCCAGACATCACCCAGTTTTGAAAATCCACCCTTGGCCCACATTCCCCTCTGGCTGTCAGCTCACTTCTCTACTCCCCCTTTCCAGAAAAGTCCTCAAACTATGTCCAGTATGCAAACCATAGTTCCCTTCTTCCTGTTTGCTCATGAAGCCGCCTTCTGAGGCTTCCCCGCAATCCATGAAACTTACCTGGTCAAAGCCACCATTGCCACATCTGTGGTTGGTCCTCAGGCTCCATCTTACTAAAACCAACAAGCCGCAGTTGGCACATCCACCTTCTGGAAACACATTCCCCACTGGGTTCAGAGCGCAGTTTTGTTCAGAGGCACCTTTCCTGCCTCACTGGTTTCTTGCCCTCGGCCCTCCTCATTTTCTGACCAATCATATCATAAGCTCATGAGGGCAGGAGCTTTATTTTTATGTATTGCTATATCCCCAGTTTCTAGAACCATGCCTGGACTAAAGGAGACACTCAATGATTTTATGCTGTTGTTGAATGAAGGGATAACTGTTCTTAATGTTCCCTTTCGTGACCATACATCTTTGAGATTGGGTGAGACCTTAAATATAGTCCTTCTTCACCTGATATCAACTTCGTGTCTCCCAAATGTCACTCACGTTTACTTATCACCTGTATTATTGTTTCGTTAATACTCTTATATAACTCACTGATTTTGTTAATTGAAATTCATTTATTAAAATGAAAATTTATGCTCCATGATACATAAGAAAACAGTATCACTTACTGAATTTTAGCTAGACACCATTACCTGCAGAGAGTTCTCAGTCTGAAACCTACTTTTCCTTGGTTAAAAAAGGAGAATGTAAAGTCCCAGGGAGGAGTTGGGAAATAGCACCTGAGGATTTCTCTGAGAGGGAGTCAGAAGGGTTGAGGGAGAACTCAAAAAGGAATCACTTTCTCACCAAGTGATTTGATGCTACTTGTCTCCATCCTTGTAAACCACCTAATGCCACTACTCAGACCCCCGTAGGTACAGGCTCTACACTGCACTAACCCATACATACCTGGACTCAGACACCTATTTGTTGAGATCTGATCCTTAGCCAGCCAGCGCACAGACTGGCCTTGTGTTCTGCTTCAGCAGCAGTCCTGCATCTCTCTCTCTCGTGACCACCACAACTCTGGGGTTTGTGTTGGCTTGAATACGGGACCTGTTCTGTGAGAGCCCAAGGGGTGGAGAAAATGCTTGTCATTGACTTTGGAGTCCTCACGTTTAATTTTACCCAGTGATTGAGCCATAATTAGCTCTGCTTAAATAATTTAGAAGGGGAAACAAGTTAAAATGTAGATAATAAAACTAAAATCAAATGACCCAGAAAAAGAAAAGTTATTTAAGCAGAAATCTGATAATTGATTCTTTGAAAAAGAGTTAATGAGCAATATCAGTTTTGATAAATGAGAATGAAAATGAGAATGAGGTCAGGATTTGGAAAATTTAATAGCTAGTACAAAAGATTTATATTTAAGTTGACTATTATTTTCAATTAGAGGCTAATACATTTTTTTTAATTCTTTTTTCTTTTTAGATTTTATTTATTTATTTGAGAGAGAGAGCACAAGTAGGGTTGAGGGGCAGGGGGAGAGAGAGAAGCAGACTCCCCAGTGAGCCGGGAGCCTGATGTGGGGCTCGATCCCAGGACCCCCGGGATCATGACCTGAGCTGAAGGCAGTCGCTTAACCGACTGAGCCACCCAGGCACCCTAGAGGCTAACACATCTTATCAAATAAAACAGATGACTACTCACAAATATGCTCAATAGCCCCCAAAATGCAAAAAGAATTAGCATGAATATAACACTAATGGAGAAAGAAATACAAACTTATTAAACAGTCTGACTCCAATGAAGAAAATATTCCAACCCTCTAAGGACCAATTAGTTCAATAATAAAAGTATAAAAACACAAAATTATGACATAGTAATAATCTGTAAAATGGATTAATAATATCTGCATACAGGGGTTGTTATGAACATTAAATGAGGAAATACCCATAATGTGCATAGAACAGCAGTGTTTGCACATAGTTGGTGCCCACTTAACTTGGCTATTGTTATTCTGTTATTATTCTTCAATTCATCTTTAGAGGCAAATATGATTTTAAACTCGAACTAAACAAGATAATGAAAGGAATATTTTAGACCAATTTTGTTTACAGACACAGATGCAAATGCCCCAAGTAAAAAAAATGTGCAAGCCAAGAAAACAATGCATTAAAGGAATTATCCGTCAGATTCAAGGAAACCCATTACCTAGTTTAACACAAACAAAATACCAACTACTGTAATGAGATCCAGACAAATTTGTCAAAACCTTATAGATTAGAACTCTGAAAACAGTGGTAATGCTTTTTTTCTTAATATGATAAGCGGAGTATTTAAAAACAAAGGTCAACATCATGTTTTTTGAAGACTTATACTTTTTCCCTAAAAAGAAGAACAAAATATGGGTATTCTCTGTTTTCATTCCTTATTTAATATCTTGCTAGAAATGCTGGTGATGGCTATCTGAAAAGAAAAAAGAAATAAAAACATAACTTTTTGCAAAATATCTATCTTATAGCTAAGCTATTAAAAGAAATGAAGTCACTGCTAAAAATAAAGTTAGCTGAGCAGAGTTGTAGAGTGTAATGTTACACAAAAATTAGTAAATTCCTTACTAAGAGATCAACAGTAAACCAACTGAGCCACCCAGGCGCCTTAAACATTAGTTTTTAAATTCTACCCCAGAGTCTATATCTTTGCAACTATGATGTATCAATGCAATGGAATATTATACAGATACTAAAAATGAAAAAAATGTGTTGATTTCTGGATATTTGTCTATGACATAGACTTTAAAAGCTGAACATAAAGTAGCAGGTACATACAGATGACATCTATGTACATCTGACAACAAAAATATGTTAATTTGGGGGCGCCTGGGTGGCTCAGTCGTTAAGCGGCTGCCTTCGGCTCAGGTCATGGTCCCAGGGTCCTGGGATCGAGCCCTGCATCAGGCTCCCTGCTCGGCGGAGAGCCTGCTTCTCCCTCTCCCACTCCCCCTGCTTGTGTTCCCTCTCTTGCTGTGTCTCTCTGTCAAATAAATAAATAAAATCTTTAAAAAAAATGTTAATTTGGAGGGTAATGGGAACACTTTGAGGTTTAATTTCTGCTAGTGTTTTCCTTGCTAAGTTGCTTCCATTAAACAAGCTATAGGAATTAGGCCATTGTAGGCAGTCACCTCCTCTCCTTCTGAGCGTGTCTGAGCGCCAGCAAATATTTTCAGATGTCTCTTCCAAGGATAAGCATTAGAAGGTGTTGGAATTACTGGATAGGCCCTCATAGTCGGGAATGAGGGCAGGGCTGAGAGAGATTGTCCCGAAATCTAATCCTACATGAGTTCAGGAAGTTTGTAAAGTGATGGGGTTGGATCCCTGCCTGGTTTCCAAGGTCCCCTACAGGTCTCTGATTCTGCTTGTCTTTGAGAAGTGGAGTGTCTTAGGCTTACACATTTTGGGGCATTGAGAGAAGAGTGTCTTCTTCTGCCCTTACATTATCACTGACCTGTTCAGTTGGTTTGATTTCTGCCAAGCCCACCCAAGGAAGCTGCCTCCTCCTGAGTTGCTCCTCCTCGCTAAGGAGAGGCAGATGGCTCATAAGCTTCCTAGAGCCAGAGACTCAAGCCTGGGCCCCAATGGAAGCAAGATGCAGAGCAAGTGTGTGGGTGGAAGGCAGGGTGAGCAAGGAGGCTGAGAGAGCAGCCCTGATTCTTGGGCCAAGGAGAGATGCGTGGGGCTCACACTTGAATTATTTGCAGGGTTGCCCTTGGCCTCTAGGGAACAATACTCAGTGGGCATTGTTAAAAATAAATGTGCAGTAATTGCCTTGGGTCTGGCTGGGCCCAATTCTCCTGGACTCCAGACACATCATCTCCTTAGGGTTTTTCTACTGGAAAGTTACTACTTCCAGGGGTTTAATTTGTTACTTTTGTCTACAGGGAAAGCCTTAACATTTTCTTACTTTTTATTTGCCATGCAGGGAATTCATGTTGTTTATTCAATCAGATTAGAACTCAGTGTTTATGTTGATGGTCATTTAAAAAAATTGTGATGAAATGCATATAATATCAAGTTTACCTTCTTAACCATTGTTTAGTGTACATTTCAGTAGTGTTAAGTATATTCATATGGTGGGCGCCTGGGTGGCTCAGTTGGTTAAGCGACTGCCTTCGGCTCAGGTCATGATCCTGGAGTCCCTGGATCAAGTCCCGCATCGGGCTCCCTGCTCGGCAGGGAGTCTGCTTCTCCCTCTGACCCTCCCCCCTCTCGTGTGCTTGCTCTCTCTCATTCTCTCTCTCTCAAATAAATAAATAAAATCTTAAAAAAAAAAAAAGTATATTCATATGGTGTGTAACTAATCTCCAGAATTCTTTTCATCTTCCCAAACTGAAACCCTGTACCCATGAAACAACCTCCCATTCCTCCCTCCCACCAGCTCCCTGGCTACCACCACTGTCCTTTCTGTCTCTATGAGTTTGCCTACTCTAGACACCTCATATAAGCAGAATCATATAGTATGTGTCCTTTTGTGACTGGCCTATTTTACTTAGCATAATCTCCTCAAGGTTCATCAGTGTTGCAGCTGTCAGGATTTCCTTCCTTTTTAAGGCTGAATAATATTCCACCATATAGATATAGTCCATTTTCCTTTATCTGTTGATGAGACACTTGGGTTGCTTCTACCTTTTGGTTATTGTGAATAATACTGCTATGAACATGGGTGTACAAATATCTCCTTGAGATTCTGCTTTCAGTTCTTTTGGGTAGATTCCCAGAAATGGAATTTCTGGATCATGTGGTAGTTCAATTCTTAATTTTTTTTTTAGGAATCTCCAATACTGTTCTCCACAGCGGATGCACCATTTCACATTCCCAACAGTGCACAAAGGTTCCACTTTCTTCACATCCTCATCAACACTTATTTTCTGTTTTTACTTACTAAAGTTTATTAGGAACAAAGAAGAATCTACAGAGGGAACATCAATAAATATAAAATACGTGTGAAACATTTAGGGAATCACACACAACGGTGTCAGCAAGTATATGCAAGCATGGGAGGGCACTGTGACTTGGACACTTCTACATATGAATTTATGGTCAAGGGGCTAAAACTTTGTCTTGCCAGAGGGAACTCAGGCACCAGCACAAGGTGGAATTGCTGTTGTCTTCTAAGGGCTTTCTTAACAATGATAATTGAAACTTTTGTAATTATTTTGTACAAGTGGGAGGGAGGTAGAGTGGATACTGTTTTATATATATACACACAACATATATACACATGTATATGTACATATATATGTTACATATGTATGTATATATATATGTGTCCGTATATATAATAGTAGACATTCTAATGGATATGAGGTTTTGGTTTGCATTTCCTGAATGATTAGTGCTTTGAACATTTTTACATGTGATTGTTGGTCATTTGTATATCTTTGGAGAAATGTATATTCACATCCTTTGCCAATTTTTTTTATTATGTTCAGTTAGCCAGCATATAGTACATCGTTAGTTTTTGATGTCGTGTTCAACAATTCATTATTTGTGTATAACACCCAGTGCTCATCACCACACGTGCCCTCCTTAATACCCATCACCCGGTTACCCCAACCGCCCCCCTTCTGTAACCCTCAGTTTGTTTCCCAGAGTCCGGAGTCTCTCATGGTTTGCCTTCCTCTCTGACTTCTTCCCATTCAGTTTTACCTCCCTTCGCCTGTGGTCCTCCGTGCTATTGCTTATGTTCCACTTTGAGTGAAACCATATGATAATTGTCTTTCTCTGCTTGACTTATTTCACTTAGCATAATACCCTCCAGTTCCATCCATGTCGATGCAAATGGTGGGTATTCATCCTTTCTGATGGCTGAGTAATATTCCATTGTATATATGGACCACATCTTCTTTTCTTTTTTCTTTTTACTTTTTTTTTTTTTTTAATTTTATGTATTTGACACAGAGAGAGACAGCTAGAGAGGGAACATAAGCAGGGGGAGTGGGAGAGAGAGAAGAAGGCTCCTGGCTGAGCAGGGAGCCTGATGCGGGGCTTGATCCCAGGACCCTGGGATCATGACCTGAGCTGAAGGCAGACGCTTAACTACTGAGCCACCCAGGCGCCCCTGGACCACATCTTCTTTATCCATTCATCTGTTAAAGGGTATCTTGGTTCTTTCCACAGTTTGGCTATTGCGGACATTGCTGCTATGAACATTGGGGTGCGTGTGGTCCTTCTTTTCACTACATCTGTATCTTTGGGATAAATACCTAGTAGTGCAATTGTTGTAGGGTAGTTCTATTTTTAACGTCTTGAGGAACCTCCATACTGTTTTCCAGAGTTCCTTTGCCAATTTTTTTTTTAAAAGATTTTATTTATTTATTTGACAGAGAGAGACACAGCGAGAGAGGGAACACAAGCAGGGGGAGTGGGAGAGGGAGAAGAAGGCTTCCCGCTGAGCAGGGAGCCCGATGCGGGGCTCAATCCCAGGACCCTGGGACCATGACCTGAGCCGAAGGCAGATGCCCAACGACTGAGCCACCCAAGCGCCCATCCTTTGCCAATTTTTTGATGAGATCTTTTTTTAATTATTAAGTTATAGGAGTTCTTTATATATTCTGGATATTAAGTCCTTATCAGTTATATGATATATAAATATTTTGTCCCATTCCATAAATTGCTTTTCACTCTGTTCATTGTGTCATTTGATATAGAAAAGTTTTAAATTTTGGTATTCATGTTATCTATTTTTTCCTTTGTTTCATTTGCTCTTGGTGTCATATATAAGAAATCACTGCCAAATCCAATAGTGTGAAGGTTTTACCCTATGTTTTCTTCTAAGAGTTTTATTTTTTAATTATTTAAAAAATTTATTTATTTTAGAGTGGGGGGAGAGGTAAAGGGGGAAGGAGAGGGACAAGCAGATTCTGCCCTAAGTACAGAGCCCAGCACAGCTTGATCCCACAACCCTGAGATCATGACCTGAGCTGAAATCAAGAGCTGGCCGCCCAACCAACTGAGCCACCCAGGTGCCCCTTCTTCTAAGAGTTTTATAGCTTTAGCTCTTACATTTAGGTCTTTGATCCATTTTCAGTGAATTTTTATATGTGGTAAAGTGAGGATCCAACTTTATTCTTTTGCATGTGGATATTGCATTTTCCCAGCACCATTTGTTGAAAGGACTGTTCTTTCCCCATTGAATGGTTTTGGACCGTTGTCAAAAATCATTTGACCATACATATGAGGGTTTATTTCAGGGCTTTTTATTCTGTTCCATTGGTCTATATGTCTGTCTTTATACCAGTACCACACTATTTTGATTATCGTAGCTTCGTACTAAGTTTTGAAATAAAAAAGTCTGAGACCTTAACTTTGTTCTTTTTCAGGATTGTTTTGGCTATTCAAGGTCTCTTGAGATTCCATACAAGTTTTAGGATAGATTTTTCTATTTCTGAAAAAAAAATGCCATTTGAAATTTGATAGAAATTACATTAAATATATAGATTGCTTTGGATAGTATTGACATCTTAACAAGTTTTCTAATCCATGAATATGGGGTATCTTTCTATTTATTGGTGTCTTTAATTTCTTTTAGCAACTTTTTGTGGTTTTCAGTGTATAAATTTTTTGCCTACTTAGTTGGTTCTATTCCTAGTATTTTATTCTTTTTTTTTTTTAAGATTTTATTTATTTATTTGACAGAGAGAGACAGCAAGAGAGGGAACACAAGCAGGGGGAGTGGGAGAGGGAGAAGCAGGCTTCCTGCTGAGCAGGGAGCCTGATGTGGGGCTCAATCCCAGGACCCTGGGATCATGACCTGAGCCGAAGGCAGACGCTTAACCAACTGAGCCACCCAGGTGCACCTATTCTTTTGTTTTTAAGGATTTATTTATCTATCTTGGGGGGGAGGGGCAGAGGGGGAGAAGAAAGAGAGAATCTCAAGCAGACTCCCCACTGAGTGTGGAGCCTGACTCGGGGCTATATCATGACCCTGAAATCACAACCTGAGCAGAAATCAAGAGTCAGATGCTTAACCAACTGAGCCACCCAGGCAGCCCTATTTTATTCTTTTTGATGCTATTATAAATGAAATTGTTTTCTTAATTCTTAATTTCCTTTTTGGGCTATTCTTTGTTAATGAGCACAAACACAGATGATTTTTGTATGTTGATTTTTATATCTTTCAATTTTGCTGAATTTATTAGTTCTTATATTTTGTGTGTGTTATCTTTAGGGTTTGCAACATATAAGATCCTTTTGTCTGTAAAGAAAGATAGTTTTATTTCTTTCTTTCCTGTTTGGATGCCTTTTATTTTTCTTGCCTAATTGCTCTGGCTAGGACTTCCACTATGTTTTTTTAAATTTTTTATTGTTATGTTAATCACCATACATTACATCATTAGTTTTTGATGTAGTGTTCCATGATTCATTGTTTGTGCACAACACCCAGTGCTCCATGCAGAACGTGCCCTCTTTAATACCCATCACCAGGCTAACCCATCCCCCAACCCCCTCCCCTCTAGAACCCTCAGTTTGTTTTTCAGAGTCCATCGTCTCTCATGGTTCATGTCCCCCTCAGGTTTCCCCCCTTCATTCTTCCCCTCCTGCTATCTTCTTCTTCCTTTTTTTTTTCTTAACATATATTGCATTATTTGTTTCAGAGGTACAGATCTGTGATTCAATAGTCTTGCACAATTCACAGCACTCACCATAGCACATACCCTCCCCAGTGTCTATCACCCAGCCACCCCATCCCTCCCACCCTCCCCCCACTCCAGCAACCCTCAGTTTGTTTCCTGAGATTAAGAATTCCTCATATCAGTGAGGTCATATGATACATGTCTTTCTCTGATTGACTTATTTCGCTCAGCATAACACCCTCCAGTTCCATCCACGTCATTGCAAATGGCAAGATCTCATTCCTTTTGATGGCTGCATAATATTCCATTGTGTATATATATATATACCACATCTTCTTTATCCATTCATCTGTCGATGGACATCTTGGCTCTTTCCACAGTTTGGCTATTGTGGACATTGCTGCTATAGACATCAGGGTGCATGTACCCCTTCAGATCCCTACATTTGTATCTTTGGGGTAAATACCCAGTAGTGCAATTGCTGGATCGTATGGTAGCTCTATTTTCAACTTTTTCAGGAACCTCCATACTGTCTTCCAGAGTGGCTGCACCATCTTGCATTCCCACCAACAGTGTAGGGGGGTTCCCCTTTCTCCGCATCCCCGCCAACATCCGTCGTTTCCTGACTTGTTAATTTTAGCCATTCTGACTGGTGTGAGGTGGTATCTCATTGAGGTTTTGATTTGGATTTCCCTGATGCCGAGCGACGTTCAGCACTTTTTCATGTGTCTGTTGGCCATTTGGATGTCTTCTTTGCAGAAATGTAGGACTTCCACTATTAAGTTGAATAAAAGTTGTGAAAGTGGACATCCTTGCCTTGTTCCCAATCTTAGAGGAAAAGCTTTTAGCTTTTCACTGTTAAGTATAGTGTTAGCTGTGAACTTGTCATATATGGTTTTCAATATGTCGAGGTATATTCTTTCTGTACCTAAACTGTTGAGAGTTATTATCATGAAAAGATGTTGAATTTTGTCAAATGCTTTTTCTGCATCTATTGAGATGATCAAGCGATTATTTTCCCCATCATTCTGTTGATGTTATGTATCACATTGATTAATTTGCATATGTTGAACCATTCTTGCATCCCAGGGATTAAATCCACTTGATCATGTCATATAATCCTTTCAATATGCTCTTGAATTCAGTTTGCTAGTATTTTGTTGAGAATTTTTATATCTATGTTCATCAGGACTATTGGCTTGTAATTTTCTTGTAGTGTCTGGCTTTAATGTTGGGGGTAATGCTGGCCTCATAAAGTGAGTTTTGAAGTGTTCCCTCCTCTTCACTTTTTGGGAGGAGAGTTTTAGGAGGATTGACATTAATTTCTCCTTAAACATTTGGTAGAGTTCACCAGGGAAGCCATCTCGTCCTGGACTTTTCTTTGCTGAGAGATTTTTGATTACTGATTCAATCTCTTTATTAGTTATAGGTCTATTCACATTTTCTGTTTCTTCATGATTCAGTCTTGGTATATTGTATATATGCAGGAATTTATTCATTTTTTTCTAGGTTTTCCAATTTGTTGGTATATAATTGTTCACAGTAGTCTTTTATGAACCTTTGCATTTCTGTGGTATCATTTGTGATGTCTCCTCTTTCATTTATGATTTTGTTTTTTTGAGATATTTTTCTTTTCTCTTAGTCTTGCTAAAGATTTGTCAATTTTGTTTATCTCTTCAAAAAAAGCCAGTTCTTAGTTTGTTGATTTCTCTTCTATCGTCCTTTCAGGCTCCATTTCATTTATTTTTGCTCTGATCTTTGTTATTTCCTTCATTCTGCAAAACATTGTGCTTAGTTTGTTGTTTTTCTGTTTCCTTGAGGAATAAAGTTAGGTTGTTTACTTGTGATTTACTTTCTTAACGCAGACAGTTATTGCTGTAAACATCCTGCTTATTACTGCTTTTGCAGCATCCCATAAGTTTTGGTATATTGTGTTTTCTGTTTATATTTGTCTCAAGATACTTTTTGATTTCCCTCATGATTTCTTCTTTGACCCATTGATTGTATAGAAATATGTTCTTTAATTTCCAAAAAATATGAAGTTTCTAGTTTCCTTCTATTATTTATTTCTACTTTCATATCATTGTGGTTGTAAAAATGCTTGATATGACTTCAGTAGTCTTAGATTGGTTAAGATTTATTTTGTGATCTAACATATGATCTGTTCTGGAGAATGTTCTGTGTGCACTTGAGAGGAATGTTTATTCTACTACTGTTGAATGGAATGTTCTGTATATATCTATTTGGTCCATTTGGTCTAAAATCTAATTCATGTGCAATATTTCCTTTTGATTTTCTGCTTGGATGACCTACCCATTGTTGAAAGTTATTGTTGTTTATGCTTTCAGAGTTGTTAATATTTACTTAATACATTTAGGTGCTCTGATGTTGGGTGCACGTGTAGTTACAATTGTATATCCTCTTGATGAATTGATCCTTTATCATTATATAATGACTGTCTTTGTCTATTATTACTGTTTTTGACTTAAAGTCTGTATTGTCTAAGTATAGCTTATGGTTCCATTTGCATGGAATATCTTTTTCCATTCCTTCACTTTTCATGAGTGTCCTTAAAGGTGAAAGGAGTCTCTTATAAGCAGCATATATTGGGTCTTATCTTTTTGGTATGTGTGGGGATGTCTTATTTTTTATTCCATTCAACCTCTATATCTTTTGATTTGAGAACATAATCCATTTACGCTTTAATTATTAATAGGTAAGGATTTACTTTTGTCATTTTGTTGACTATTACCTGGGTATTTCATAGATCCTTTGTTCCTTTCTTCCTCTCTTGCTGTTTTCCTTTGTGATTTGATGATTTTCTATAGTGGTGTGTTTTGATTTCTTTTTCTTTATCTTTTGTGTATCTACTGTAGGTTTTTTCTTTGTAGTTACCATGAGGCTTGCATAAACCATCTTATAGTTATAAGGGTCTATTTTAAGGGGCTAATAACTCAGCTTCTATTGCATACAAAAACTGTACTCTTTTACTCCCCTCTCCCCTACATTTTATATTTTTATATCACGATTTCTGTATTATATTGTGTATCCATCAACCAATTATTGTAGCTATACTTTTTTAAAAAATACTTTTGACTTTTTTTATTTTAGAGAGAGAGTATGACCATGAGCGAGGTGGGGGAGGGGCAGAGGGAAAGAGAGAGAGAGAATCTTTTTTTTTTTTTTTAAAGATTTTTATTTATTTATTTGACAGAGAGAGAGATAGCGAGAGCAGGAACACAAGCAGGGGGAGTGGGAGAGGGAGAAGCAGGCTTCCTGCTGAGCAGGGAGCCCGATGTGGGACTCGATCCCAGGACCCTGGGATCATGACCTGAGCCGAAGGCAGACGCTTAACAACTGAGCCACCCAGGTGCCCGAGAGAGAGAATCTTAAGCAGGCTCCATGCCCAGCCTGGAGCCCAACATGGGGCTTGATCTCATGACCCTGAGATCATGACCTGAGCTAAAATCAAGAGTTGGATGCTTATCCAACTGAGCCACCCAGGTGACCTAATACTTTTGTCTTTTAACATTTATGCTAGAGTGAAGTGATTTACACACACTATTCCAGTATTAGTTTTTTTTTTTTTGAGAGAGAGAGCACACACACGGGGGGAGGGGCAGAGGGAGAGGGAGAGAAAGAATCTTTTTTTTTTTTTAAGATTTTATTTTTAAATTTATTTTAGAGAGCACATGAGCAGGGGGAGGGGCAGACGGGGAGGGAGAAGGAGAGGGAGAGAGAATCTCAAGCGACACCAAGCTGAGCAGGGCTCAATCCCATAACCCCAAGATTATGACCTGATCTGAAACCAAGAGTCAGACACCCAACCAACTGAGCCATCCAGGCACCCTGAAAGAGAATCTTAAGCTCTACTGGGTGTGGAGTCTGAGTTGGGGCTTGATCTCATGACCCCGAGATCATGACCTGAGCTGAAATCAAGAGTTGGATGCTTAACTGACTGAGCCACCCAGGTGCCCCCAGTATTAATGTATTCTGAATTTGACTGTATAATTTCCTTTAACAATCTGTTTAAACCTTTGTATGTTTTCCTGTTACTAATTAGCATCCTTTCATTTTCGCTTAAAGAACTCTCTTTAGATTTCCCTAAGGCAGGTCTAGTGGTGATGAATTCCCTCAGCTTTTGTTTGGGAAAGTCTTTATATTTTCTTCTTTTCTGAAGGACAGCTTTGCCATGTGAGGTATTCTTTTTAAAGATTTTTATTTATTTATTTGAGAGAGAGAGAGTGAGAGAGAGAGAGTGAGCAGGGAGAAAGGGTAGAGGGAGAAGCAGATTCCCCGATGAGCCAGGAGCCTGATATGGGACCCAGTCCCAGGACCCTGGGATCATGACCTGAGCCAAAGACAGACACTTAAACAAGTGAGCCACCCAGGCGTCCATCTTCACTCTTTTTCATTCTTTTTTTCTTTTTTATCCTCTGGATAATTTAAAATGGTTTGTTTTTGAGTTCACAGACTCTTCTTTTTAAAAAATTTTTATTTTATTTTATTTAAATTCAATTAAATAACATATAGTGCATTATTAGTTTCAGAGGTAGAATTCAGTGATTCATCAGTTGTATAAAACACTCAGTGCTCATTACATCAGGTGCCCTCCTTAATGCCCATCACCCCATTACCCCATCCCCCCATTCCTCTCCCCTCTAGCAACCCTCACAGATTCTTTCTTCTGCTTGCTCATGTCTTCTGTTGATGCTCACCTCTTCAGTTTTCATTTCAGTCATTGTATTCTTCATCCCGAACATTTCCATTTGGTTCTTTAAAAAATGATTAATCTCTGTTGATTTGTCTCATTTTGATCATGTACTCTTTAAGAGGTTTCATCAAATTGTTTACTTGTGTTCTCTTGTAGATGGTTAGTAATTATTTTAAATTCTTTGTATAGCAATTCATAGATACCAATTTCTTTGGGGTCAGTTACTGGGAGATTATTGTGTTCCTTTGGTGCTATCATGTTTCCTTGATTTTTTTTTTTGTTTGTTTGTTTCTTGTAGCCTTGCATTGATATCTCTGCATTTTTAAAAAAGATTTTATTTATTTATTTGAGAGAGAGAGCACAAGCAGGGTTGAGGGGCAGGGGGAGAGAGAGAATCAGACTCCCCAGTGAGCAGGGAGCCTGATGTGGGGCTCAATCCCAGAACCCTGAGATCATGACCTGAGCTGAAGGCAGATGCTTAACCGACTGAGCCACCCAGGTGCCCTGATATCTGTGCATTTGATAGAGCAATTACCTCTTAACAGATTTTACAGACTGGTTTCGATGGGGAATACCTTTATCTGTGGGTAGGCGTGAGGGTGTTTGCTGGGCAGGATGTGGCAATTTCAGCTCCAGAGAAGGCCCAGCAGCATAGTCTTTGTGCAGCTCCATTAGCTGAGGTGAGGGTTGGTGAAGATAGCAAGGGGTTCTCAACAGTCAAGGCTGTAAATATCTGCAGCAGCTATTGGGGATCTTTCGCTACTGGGAACCTCCTGATCTCTTTTCTCTTATAGGTGTTATCATGGCTGGGAGGACCCCTTTTGGCACTGTATTCAGCTTGTGGGTGCCCTTGCAGTAGTGGTGAGATTGTGTTTAATGTGTGGATGACCATGTGGCCACCATGGAACAGGGGACTGGAATGCATGAGGACAGTGGCTCCAGGTTCAGGGACACTGGATAGTCCACATGGGGATGGCTCTGTTGCCCAGATGCTGGCACTTGCAGAGCAGCAACAGAGCCAGAGTCTGGAGTGCAGGTGCTTACAGAATGACCGTGGCCGTGGAGTCCTGGCATTGGCTAGCCCACAGTGGCAAAGGCTCTGTTGCAGGAGATGTGAGTGCATACCAAGTGGCCACAGGGGCAGGGTCTAGAGCATGGGTGCGTGTGGAGCAGTGGTGGCTCTAGGGTCTGGGGTGCTAGCTAGCCCATAGCAGTGGTGTCTTTGGTGCCTGAGATAGGGATGTATGTGGAGCAGCCATGGATCTGGGATTTGGAGTGAGAGCACATGCAGAGTGGCTATGGAATCAGGGTCTGAAGTGTGGGCACAGGAAGAGCAGCCAGGGCTCTGGAGTCTGGGGGCATGCACGAGGTTAAGGGAGGCTGGCAGCCCTGCCCTGGTCCTAAGGTGGCATAAGAGCAGCTCCTTCTGGGGGATGTGCAGCAGCATATCCCTTTTTTGGGGGGGGGTCTTCTGTTGCAAGGGCCATTAGTTACCACAGTGTCAAAAGCTTCCTCTGTCTCCTGCAAAGCAGGTCACTGGGGTCTGTACCAATGAACACTATGGAATCTTCCACTAAGAAAGCTGTGGGGAGTCTGCAGTTTTTGAATTAAAGGCTATTTTGTCTGATATTAGTATAGCCACTTGTGTTCTCTTTTGGCTGTCATTTTCATGGAATATCTTTTACATCCCTTAACTTTTAATCTATGCATGCCATTAGATCTAAAGCGAATCTCTTGGGGTCACCTGGGTGGCACAGTCAGTTAAGTGCCTGACTCTTGATCTTACTCAGCTCAGGTGTTGATCTTAGGGTTGTGAGTTCAAGCCCCATGTTGGATTCCATGCTGGGTGTGGAGCCTCCTTAAAAAAAATAAAGTGAATGTCTTGGGGCAGCTGGCTAGCTCAGTTGGTGGAGGATGTGACTCTTGATCTCGGGGTCATGAGTTCAAGCCCCAGGTTCGTTGTAGAAATTATTTTAAAAAATAAACTTCAAATAAATAAAATGAATCTCTTTTTTTAAGAGAAGGGGAGAGAAGAGGGGGTAGGGGCAGTGGGAAAGGGAGAGAGAGAATCTTAAGCAGGCTCCACGCCCATCTCACAACCCTGAGATCATGTCCTGAGCGAAATCAAGAGTTGAACAATTAACTGACTGAGCCACCCAGGCACCCCTAAAGTGAATCTTTTATAGACACAGTATAGCTGGATTCTATTTCTGACAATCTCTGTCTTTTGATTGGGTAGTTTAATTTATATTTGTATTTAAATTAATTACTGATAGGGAAGGACTTGCTATTATCATTTTGATATTTATTTTCTGTATGTCATATACCCTTTTTGTCCCTCATTTCCTACCTTACTACCATCCTTTGTGTTTGGTTAGCTTTTTGTAGTGACATGTTTTGATTCTCTTCTCATTTGCTATTGTGTATATTCTATAGATATTTTCTTTGTGGTTACCCTGTAGATTATATAAAACATCCTGAAGTTATAACAATCTATTTTAAACTTAACCTCAATCACATAAAAAGGACTCTACTCCTTTATAGCTCTGCACTCCGCCTCCCCATTTTATGTTATTGATGTCATAAATTATATCTTTATATATTGTGTACCCATTAATATGATTTATAGTTCTTTTTTATGCTTTTGTCTTTTAAATCCTATAGTACAATAAAAAGTGGAGTTAAAGCCAAAATTACCATAATACATGTATAATACATGTTTTTATATTTGTTCATATATTTATCTTTACTGGAGAACTATATAGTTTGTACGGTTTTTGAGTTACTGTGTAGCAAAAAAAAAAAAAGAAGAATCCATTTCTACCAGCCTGTCAGAATACTAAGGGAACATTACATACTTCCGGTTTCCCTCTTGAGAAGTATTTGAAAAATTCTGGCTTCTGTCTTTGCTAGAGTAACTTCATCAGCATTGGGGTTTGTTGATTTAAGCCCCCCAGTCCCCCAGATAATTTAATGGGTATGGACCTGTTATATTTCAGTCAACTTCCATAGGGCTTTTTCTTTGGTGAATATAATTCCTGGGCATGCACATAATAGCCTTTAGGTTCTACTTTAATGTATATATTCTGAGAGAATTGAAACTGTCAAAGAAATCTTGACTTTGAGTGGCAGGCATTAGAGCTGTTTCCTAATAGTGTGTTTCTTTGGTGAGCTGAGTTCATATTCTCAACCTGCTTGTACTAGTCCGATTATAATCTGAATTTCCTAAGGTTCATGTGCCAAGTTGAGGTCATTGTTTAATATTCAACAAGGATTATGCCAGCAAAGCAGTGCTGTGGGAAAACATCAGATATGTGTTGTAATTGGTGATTTGATTTGAGTTGCAACATATTCTATCTGGTTATTGATCTCAGCCACCACTCCTGCCTTCTATCTCTGTCTTCTAGGTCTGCAACCTTGGAAGTTTAAGACTTAGTTTATAGAATCCTAGTACCTGGGCACTGAGAACATATAGTACAACCTCCTTACATGATGGACAAGGAGTTGAGAGTGAAAGGGTCTTGCCCATGGTCAAGTGAATGAATAACAGATTGGAGTGGGACCCTCAGATCTAGACTCCTGTGACTTCTCCCCAACAATACATTCCAATTGTCCCTTCATTTCCTTTATAATGTCATATCTGGTCTAATCTGGCTGTTTCCCGCTTTCCACTCTTTGCCTTCTTCAGTGCCCTGTTTGTAGGTCACTTTGTGACCCAGAGACCTTGACTACATTCTTGGAAGGAATGCTAAGCCACAGTTTACAAAGTTGATCTGGGTGAAGCTGATGGGAGGCCTGGGCCTTGTCCACTTGGCATCATTGTCTTCTGACATCTGTTTTCCACCTCCATAGGTAGCCCCCATTTGAAAAAAGCTGTTCCAGGAGGTCAGACTTGACCCTTTGGCTGATCTTGGAGTGCTCACTCAAGCTGCTGCCCAGTTCCTTCCTTTCCATCCTCTTCTCATCCTTTAGACATATACTCTGTTCCAACTCAGCAATTCTGTGTGTTGTCTCCCTGTGGGGACTTTGCTTTCCGGGACTATGCTAGACTCGATGGAGAGAGCTGCAAGTCCATGGGAGTGGCCTGTAGAGGCTCTGGAACAGGAGGTGAGACAGCATTAGCAGTTGACAGGCCAGGAGAGAATGGCTGAGCATAAAAAGGCTCTCACTGTCATCCATGGATAAGCATGTCTTCCCTAAGCTCTCTTGCCGGGCATGGTACTCGATGATGGAGAAATAAAAACAATTTTACTTTTTTTTTTTTTTTAAAGATTTTATTTATTTATTCATGAGAGACAGAGAGAGAGAGAAGCAGAGGGAGAAGCAGGCTCCCAAGGAGCAGGGAGCCCGATGCGGGGCTCGATCCCAGGACCCCGGGATCATGACCTGAGCCGAAGGCAGACACTTAACCGTCTGAGCCACCCAGGCGCCCCAACAATTTTACTTTTTTTAAAAAAGATTTTATTTATTTATGAGAGAGAGAGAGAGAGAGAGAGAGAATGAGTCGGGGAAAGGGCAGAGAGTGAGGGAGAAGCAGACGCCCCGCTGAGCAGGGAGCCCAACGTGGGGCTCAATCCCAAGACACAAAGTTCGTGACCTGAGCCGGAATCAGATGCTTAAGTGACTGAGCCACCCAGGCGCCCAAAACAGTTTTACTTCTATCAAGATTTCCAACTCATGGGGCGCCTGGGTGGCTCAGTTGGTTAAGCGGCTACCTTCGGCTCAGGTCATGATCCTGGAGTCACTGGATCGAGTCCTGCATCGGGCTCCCTGCTCAGCGGGGAGTCTGCTTCTCCCTCTGACCCTCCCCCCTCTCATGTGCTCGCTCTCTCAGTCTCTCTCTCTCAAATAAATAAATAAAATCTTTAAAAAAAAAAAAAGATTTCCAACTCATTAGCTATTAATTCCATTCTTCTGAAAACTTTGAGGGTATATGCTCCAGGCAAAAAGGGAAAGGAGAAGGAAGACTAACATTCAATTATATGCGTATTAGAGTATGTGCTTTGGGTGTGCATTCATATCCCTGAAGACAGTTTGCATGCTGAGGGCTTCCTGTGCCTCAGGGACTGGGTGTGCTCTCTGCTCACTGGCATGTGTTTGGCTCACTGAGCAACAAGCAGGAAGTGCCAGGCAGTTAATGCCCAAAGCAGCGATCTTCCACAAATAAGAGGTGGGAAAACACCCTAGCTTCCCTTTCCCTCAATATGGTTCTGAGGCACATTCTGCACAGTCATCAGAAGGTCCCCTGTGGGATGGGGCTCCAGTTTTCCACAGCAGTGACCTGCTCATGAACATACACTGTATTCACATTCCTACCTTCCTTTAGCCATGTCTCCATCCTTTTAGAGTGCTTCCTGGGATCACCCCCTAAATTAACTACATACAAATATTTGTCTCAGGGTCTGCCTCTGGGGAAAATTCAAACTAAGAGCCCTCTTATGTACCAGGGGTTTTACATGCATTGTCTCACTTACTTTCTGCACAAGCCATGAAATATGCACCAAATCCTTTTTAGAGATGAGGATGCTGAGGTTCAGAGAGGTTGAACAGATTCCTCAAGGTCACACAGCTAATTCAGGTAGAACCAGGATTTGAAACTATGTCTGTGTGACTCCTAAGCTTGTCCCATTTCTGCCATCCCAGGATGCTTCGGGGGAAAGCCCATGAGTGAGGGTCAGCAGATCTAAGCTCTGGATTCAATTCTTTCTCCACATCAACGTGTGACCTTGGGCAGACCCCTTGGTTGTTCTTGGTCTTAAGCTCATTTGCATTCCTACCTCAGGGCTTTTGTACAAGCTGTTCTCGTTGTATGAGATGTCTTCCTCTCGTTTATCTCTATGTTAGGGGTCCTGAGGACCATACCCAAGTTCAGTGATTTGCGAGAAGGATACATAGAACTCAGTAAAGCTTTTATACTCATGGTTATGAGTTGCTACAGCAAAAGGGTATAAATTAAAATTGGCAAAGGTAAAAGGCACACAGGATCTAAACTTTCAGTTTTCCCCTCCCAATGAAATTGTACAGATAGCCCTGAATCCCCCCAGCAATGATGTGTGACAAAATGTATGATGTGTTGCCAACAAGTGAAGCTCACCCGAGCCTTGCTGCCCAGGGTTTTTGTTGAGGGTTGGTCACATAAGCAGGGAGTGCTCATGTGACTAACCTTAGTTATTCCGTTTCTAGCACTTCCAAAGGTCAAACTAATACAGCATGGCCCAAGACCCCTACCATAATTCACACTGCTGGCATAAACTATCTGGTATGCCCCAGGGCCCAGGTATGCGAAGACTCATAGTAGGCAGCATATTCCAAGGGCTTAAGCATTTTTTCCCTGGAGCTGGTCAGGATCAGTCCTTTCTTTTTTTCTTTTTCTTTTTTTTTAAAGATTTTATTTATTTATTTGAGAGAGAGAGAATGAGAGAGAGCACATGAGAGGGGGGAGGGTCAGAGGGAGAAGCAGACTCCCTGCCGAGCAGGGAGCCCAATGTGGGACTCGATCCAGGGACTCCAGGATCATGACCTGAGCCGAAGGCAGTCGCTTAACCAACTGAGCCACCCAGGAGCCCAGGATCAGTCCTTTCTTTGGAATATGTAGGGTTTGGACAACTCAGGCCTGCTGAGTTAGCCCTTTACTATACGCTCTTGTTGCTTTTTCTTGTCACTCAAGACTTAAACATGATTTCCTCAGAGAGGCTTTTGTCAACCAACCATCCTGAACTACCCTCTATCACTTCCTATCATTTTGCCTGTTTGTTTTCATCATTGCTCTTCTGAACACCATATATTTCCTTGCTTATCATCTACCTCCTCCTTCTAGAATGCAAATTACTCAAGAGTAAGGACTTTATTTTATTCTGCACAGTCATCAGAAGCTCAAATGCCAAGAACAGAGAATGGCAAAAAATAGGCACTTAATAAACACTTTTTGACAAATGAAGGAATCTGGACAATGGACTGATTTCTAATATTTTTTCCTAGCTTTAAACTACCATTAATCAAGTGAATTGATTTATATTTTTCTTTTTTTTAAAAGATTTTATGTATTTATTTGACAGAGAGAGACACAGTGAAAGAGGAAACACAAGCAAGGGCAATGGGAGAGGGAGAAGCAGGCTTCCCACGGAGCAGGGAGCCCAGTGCGGGGCTCAATCCCAGGACCCTGAGATCATGACCTGAACCGAAGGCAGACGCTTAACCGACTGAGCCACTCAGGTGCCCCGATTTATATTTTTCTAGCTAGATTTTGAGTTCTTATAAGGAAAGACTATTTTTCCTATGATTAGGTTACCTGAAAGTTCCCACGTCTGTGTTGGGCAAGAGCAGGTGCCTGAGGAATGCTTGTTCATGCATCACTTCTCCTTTCCTTGAATGAACCACACCTCTCATGCTTTCCTGGGACTTTCTTTTCCCCTGCCTTCCCTCTTTTCCTGTTTTGCTATTATGATTTGTGAATCATGCTGCTTACCCCATGTTGGTTTCTCCCATTTTCTGGAGCTCTTTTGTAGTGAGCAGGCACTTCCTGAGATGACAAGTGTACCTCTCTTTTAAGAACTATGGCTGTCTGATGACCTAATTCTACCAGAAAGTTCAGAAGATGCCCACTGGAAGCGAGCCTTGAGGGTTTTTTTTTGTTTTTTTGTTTTTTGTTTTTGCCACAGCAGGCTAGGGATGACACTAGTATTAGTGCCCTAGGTTGCCATAGCAAATTTACCATAAGCTGGTGGCTTAAAATCCAGAAATTTTACTGGAGTGCCAAAGTCAATAGGGGATGGGTCATCAAAGCTAAATGTGGCCATCATCCCCTGTGCCAGTAATTGGTCTAGGAGTGGATGTATGTTTGCCATTCTAGCCAGTGAGACATAAAGGAAATTTTCTAGGGGCTTCTGGGAAACATCTTCCTCCATGATAAAAGAGAAGTGTGTGAAGAGAGAACTCCTTTTACCCCTACCTTCCCTTCCTATGTTTTCCCATATTTATGTGAAGATGTGATGCTCAGAACTGCAGCAGCCATTTTGCAGCCATGAGGGGGAAGGTGGGTACTCTGAGGATGACAGAGTTGAAAGATTAAAGGAGTTTTGTTTTGAATGACCCCATTGCACCAATCCTGGCACTACCTACCTCCAGAATCCTTTTTATGGGAGATAACTGTCTTTGTCACTATTATTTGTCTATTACTTGAAGCCAGATGCCTCCTTTCCAATATAGTTGATATTCTGTGTCTCTTCACATGTCCATGTATCCTTGAAATAAACTACCATTACCTAGGACCACCTAAACATATCTCTGTTTTTTGCAATTTGAAAGAAACTACCACCTATTTTTCTCTTTGTGTGCTGGAGACCATGCTTGCATATTCACGTCCTTTCATAGGATTGAAAGGGAGAGGTTGTGTGTGGCCACATCTATTGCTCTTGCCTTCCAGCTTCTCTTCTCCCCTTTTTGGGAAACACCCCTCTCCTACTCCAAGTTCATTTCTTATCAATAGATTGACTCTATTCTTCTGTGCTGGGGTTGGGCAGGTGATCCAGGCCTGGCCAATCAGAGTCAGAGCAATTGGTTTACGGGTGAGCATGTGCCTGATTCAGACCAATGAGAGTTAGACTTGCAACTTTTGCTAGAACAATTGAGGTAAGAGACATGTGTGTTTTTTTGTTTGTTTGTTTGTTTTGTTTTGTTTTTGTCCATTTTTGGATTACTGAACTATGAGGATGTGAGCTTGGAGCTGCTGCTGGCCACCTTGCGCCGTCAGGGGGAAAATGTTGGGGAGGGAAGCCCACATGGTTACTAGAGCCAGAGAATTCTTTTTTCCATTTATATACATTTACATTGGGTTTTTCTTACTTATAAAAGAAAGAGGGCTCTCTGACACGTAATGTCTTATTTTTCCCTTGTCTGTGTCCTAGGAGCCCCCATTCTTTCTCCCTGCTGGATTATGTTAGTGTTTCAGGTTTACAAAAAAAGATATTACATCAAAAGGGTTTGCAGACTTGGCCCAGCATTTCATCCTCTGGTTTGGTGAGGGTAATTTTGTCTCTGGCCACATAGCTACCCCTTCTTTTCCTTATAAAGGATACTTTGGCTATGACAGTTTAAACCTGGCTGTTTGTGCAAATCACAGTGATGCCCTGAGGAAGCAGGAGAGTCTACAACAGTGTCTGACAGGAATATGATGAGATTCACATATGCATTTTAAATTTTCTGATAACCATATTGAAAACATCAAAAGGAAGAGATGAACTTGATTTTAATAGTATATATTATTTAATGCAATATATATCCCAAAGACTATCGTTTTCAACATGTGACCAACATGCAACTTAAAAATTAAATATGTTACTTTTTTTATACTAAATCTTCAAAATCCAGTAAATTCATATAATGCTTTATAGCAAATCTCGATCCAGGGCAGCCGCATTTTAAGTGCCCAATAACCCAGTGGCTGCTGTATTGGACAGTTTGCCTGGGGAAGGAAAAGAAGCCTGGAAGAGGTCAAGAATTGGGAAAAGAAAAGTAACGGTCAGGGGATCAATAGGCCCCCCCAGACTTAATTTCAAGGGTTTTTTGTGCAACAGTTGAAGCCAAGTTGAGAAAGAGCCTTGAGTCCAGATTTTTGCCATGGTAAGGACTGTCATGAGGAACATCTCCATGCAGATTCGAGCACTTGCCCTGGAGTTCAACAGCCTGGGTTTAAACCGCACTCCAACACAGGCCAGCTGTGTAATGTGGGGCAGGCACCTCCTTTGTTGTGTGGGGAGGGGAAGGTCACAGGGAAGGTCACATTCGTTTCAGGCCCAGAGGTTCTGTTTTTGAAGGCTCTGAACTTTTCACCTCCTGTTAAGTTGTCCTCCTAAGGGAGTGATGGGTATCAAATCAGCAGGAAAATGGTTCCATTTCCTGCAAAGACACAAAACTCTGGGGACAGCTGAATAGCCCACTCATTTGGAGTGAAGAGAGGAAATGCCCTCACAGGGGAACTGGTGATGCTGGGTATCAGTCTCAGAAACAGTAGTTCTGTGAAAGGAGCTTGGAACCATCTGGAATATCTTGCATTACGTTCCATAGCATTCCAGAATTTTGATTTATTCAACCAGTACTCCTGCTCTGTGCCAAGCATTATTTCAGTGTTGAGGATACGAGGGCGAACTGTAGTCAGGGTTTCTGCCCTCGTCATGGGGTCACATCCTAATGAGGAGAGAGACAGCCAATAAGAAGGCAAATATAGCAACTAGATATTGCTGAAGAGCCAAGAAGGAAATGAACTGGTGCTGAGACTGCGGCTTGGGGATCTGATTAGCCTGGAGGGCCAGGGAGGGCCTCTCTGCGGAGATGGTATTTTAAGCTGAAACATAAGAATTAGGCCCCATGAAGGGCCAGGGGAAGAGCATTCCAGGTGGTGGAAACAAGGTATACAAAGGCCCTGAGGCAGGAAAGGGCTTGGCTTCATCTGACAATGATGTGGTTGGAGGGCAGCAAGTGAGGCCGGTGGTGGAAGGAGAGAGGGCTAGAGGGGTGGGCAGGGACCTCGGGGGCCAGTGGCAGGAGTCTGACTTTTCTTAAGTGCATGGGGAACCCACTGGAGGGTCTTTAGCGGGAGAGTGAGACAATGGGCTTTCCCTGCAGTGGCAACGTGGAGACTGGCCGGGAGTGGGCAGAGTGGAGGTTGGGGGCTGGTTGGGAGCCATGCTAGGTATTTGGGAGAAAGATGATGACAGCATGGCCAGGATGACAGCAGTGGCGGTGGTTAGGAGATGCATTCTGTGGGAGAAATGGACAGGCCTTGAGGATGTATGGAGGTGTGGGAGAAAGAGAGAGAGAGAATGCGAAAGAGAGATCAAGGAATTCCAGCTTGAGCACTTTGATATCACTCACCATGATTTTTCTTCCGGCCTGATCCATACATACCTGTTGTGCTTTGGGAGATTCAGATCTGACCTCTTTGGGTGCCCCAGGGGCTCGTTATGAGAGGTAAAATCCCAGAAAAGCTGAACTAGAGGTCAGATGTGGGAATTGGATTGTCCACTTCACACTTCAATGTGTTTATTTAGCAGCTTCTCAGGCTTGCTTGGGTAACCTGGGTTTTTTGAGTTCAGTCTTAGTGATTTCCTCCCCCTTTCTCTTACCCTCCAAGATGATGTTGGGGTTGGGACTTATGGGAATTGGAAGGTGGGCCTCAGACTTATGTTTTGCTTTGGGCCTTGAGATCTCTGTGGTCAGAGAGCTGGCTCCACCCTGTGGCTTCATCCTAGAGGGAGGATCATCCAGGCTGAGGGGAAGGCAGGATGTTGACTCCCATCATTTAGGGTCAAGGTGTGGGAAGAGGCTGCTGTACCGGGTGAGGCCAGGGCTGCACGGGGATGTCCGAAGTGTGTCCCTGAAAGCAGAGCATGGTTTGCAGAAACTGTGGCTTCCCTACTTGTCCCTAGGCACCCCTGCTCCAAGTGTGGTGACTGGGACCCAGATGTCCCTCTCCATGAGAGAATGGATCTGTATTACTTTGCTGGGCTCCTGTAACAAAGTACCACCGACTGTGGAGCTTCAATAACAGAAATTTATTCTCTCACAGTTCTGGAGGCTGGAGGTCCAAGGTCAAGGGATCAGCAAGATTGGTTCCTTCTGAGGCCTCTCTCCATGGCTTGCAGATGGCCATCCCCTCCCTGTGTCTTCATATGGTCTTCCCTCTGTGGATGTCTGTGTCCTGATCTCCTCTTCTCATAAGGACACCAGTCATGTTGGATTAGGGCCCATGCTAGTGATCTCATTTAACTTTCATTTCCTTCTTAAAGGCCACATCTCCAACTGCAGTCACACTTTGAATTGCTGGGAGTTAGGACATCAACATACAGATTTGGAGGGGACAAATTTAGTCTATACCAGGGTCTGTGGAGAGAGCATGTGGGCCTGCACATGGCTGGGCTAGTGGACCACATGCACAGGAGGGCTAGGGAACCCACAGCAGTGACCGTACACTTTCAGCAAAGCTGGGTGGAAGGTGGGGCTGGGTCCCGGGTGCTAGTGAGAAGGCCCCAGGTCAGCAGAGACAACTCCCAGTCCTTACAGAGCCATGGACACAGCCACAGACCATCAAGGACCCTCTGTGGAACCAGGGCAGAGAGCAGGTGTCACCTAGAGAGGTCTGAGGCCCACTGTCTCAGCCAGGAAGTCACACCCCCAAACATCCTGAGCTCATTCTGGGAGGAGCAGGGACAGAACAGTGGGGAGCAATGATGATCTCATTTTGAAAAGTTAAAAAGCCCTATTTTCTTCGAGTATTTGTGTGTTTTCAGCAGCATTGTGTCTCTTATTTCTGCAAATGGTACCATAACACGGTTGATTGATCAATACAGATGAAAGAATCAGAGAGCTGGAAAGAGTCTCACTGTTTGAGTCCAAGGCTTTAATGTCACACATTTTTCATTTAATCCTCCTAACAGCCCTCTAAGGAAACTGAGGCACAGAGAGGTTAATGACTTGCTCATGGTGAGAAAGTAGAAAAGGCAGAGCCTTCCAGACCTGTGGCCTCACTCATTATGCTGACCTATTTCCAGATAAGCTTGTAAGTCCCAGTGCTGGGCTGGAGCCCAAGGGCCCCCAGGGGACAGAGATGACTTTGAGGCTAATGTTGGCCCCGCTGATGTATTCTCAGAGCCTATCACACTGCTGAGCACACACTAGGCCTTCAGTAAAAACATCTTTTTTTGTGTGTGTTTTGTGGCTGTTTGTGGAACATATTGGAAACAGCATGCGGACTTCCACCAGTACCACTCATGGTTTTGTCATTTGGGCATTTTCCAACACCTGCTATCAGGAGTTTCATCAGAACCTCGAACATGCCTAGACAGTCAGCCAGAAGGTTCTTGTCCTGGATTTTCTTTGGGTCCACAAACATTTCCTGAGCACCACTCTGGATCAGGCAAGAGATGCCTTTGGTGGGGAAAAGTCAGACCCACGAACAAACTGATTCAGTATGGTGGAAGGCCAGCCTCGACACTTTGAGATCACACAGAAGGCACACTTGTCTCCAAAGGGGGTTAGGAGGAGCTGATACCCAGTCTGAGGCTTCTAAAAATTTATTTTCAAAAATCAAATGAATAGATGGACATGCTTTAAAAAGTTGGACAGTACTACAGTGGTTATAACAAAGCTAGTGGTGCCTTGCTCCACCTGATCTCCATTCCCATTTTCCTTTCCAGGGTCCATTTTCAACCAGTTTAGTAGTTTCTTCTGGCGTTTACTGCCATGTCATTAAATGACATGCTCCTACTGCTACTTCTTGATTACTTGGACGCTGAGAGTTTAGGTTGCTAATTCCTCTTGCCTCACACCAACTTCCCACCCTCCCAAAGCAGGGGTGGGAATTTGATTCCTATTCAGTGCTACGTCAATATGATTTAAGTACTTACTATTCACAGTTGAGCCACATGCATATCTATGCTCCTGTTTCTGTTCTCTCGACAACTTTTTACTTTTACTTGGAATCAATATTTCCTTTTTGTAAAATTTGATTTTTCTATGCCCCATCATCCATTTTCTGCTAGAAGCATCACTCACCTCTCTGCATGGCCAGACCCTTCTGAGGCTCTCTCCATGCTTTGGCCTAGTCTACTTACTCCCTGCAGCTTGTGCAGGGCCATTATGCTGGGCATTTCCCTCCCCTCTCCTGGTCCTGTTGCTCCTCTTTCTTGGTTTTCTCCCTCATTTTGTAGCTTTCATTAGAATGATGCAGAGGAGTAAGTTTTTGTTTGTTTATTTGTTTGTTCTTTTTAAAGAATGTACATGTCTGAATATACCTCTTTTCTCATGCTTGATTGCTTGATTGATGCTTGATTGACGGTTTGGACATAGAATTCTAGGCAGGCTAGAATGTTCTCTCTGAATTTCAAGACACAGAGTGTTGTTGTTGTTGTTTCTTCTCCCATTCCTGACCACTTGCCCTTGCGCTTGAAGACACAGGGTGTTGCTTCTCGTATTGCTTTGAGAACTTTAATGCCCTCTGATGTCTGAGCCTTTGTATGTAACCCCCTGTTTTTTGCACCACCCCAGCCCCACCCCGTTTCTGGAAGCTTGAGGGAAACTTCTTTTTGTCCCTGGTGTTCTGAACGTTCATGAAGATGTGCCTTCATCCATTATGCTAGGCAGAGGTGTCCAAGAGAACTTTCTGCAGTGATGCAAATGTTCTGTGTCTGTGTTGTTCCATATGGTTGCCTCCAGCCACATGAGGCTATTGCACACTTGAAATGTGGCCAGTATGGCTGAGGAACTGCATTTCTGATTTTATCTATTTTTAATAAATTTATATTACAATGTCACTAACCACATGTGTCCAGGGGCTACCGTATTAGACCATACTGTGTATTGGCCTTTCAATCTGGATACTCTTCCGTTTCATTTCTGGGGAGTTGTCTTGAATTATTTCTTTCATTTTTTCTATTCTCTGCTCTGAAACCCCAGTTTGTTTCATGATAGAACTCATGCAGTGATTCTTTAGTTTTCTTATATTTTCTCTCCCATTTTCCATCTCTTTGTCTTAATTTTCTTTCCAAGTGAATTTCCTAACTTTACCTTCCTACCTTTCTACGGAATGTTACATCTTCCATTACACTTTTTATTTACAAGAGTTCTTTTAAACTCTCTGCTCTGATTTCATCTGATCACAGCTTTCAGGCTACAGTGGCTGTTTTCCAAAGCTCCCTTCCTTCCCTTCTTTGCTTCTGTTCCTTAGAGCTCCTTTCCCTGTTTGTGTTGGTTTTGGCCTTGAATGCCAGTCTGTCCCTGCCTGTCTTGCTCATATCTGGACGTGTCTGGGATTTGTCGGTGACAGATTTCAGTGAAGAGCCATCTGGCTGAAGACTCCCTAAATATCAGGATCAGTAGATCCGTAGGGCTACTCTGTTTCCCAAGAAGGAGTTCTCTGGTCTTCTGCCTGGGAGGCTTGCTGGGTGGCAGAGGGAGATGGAAATCTTCTGGATCCTCTTCCTTTCAGTCCTGCGGTCTGTCCTCCTCTCTGCCTGGGGTCTCAAGTCCAGAGTATATCAGCCTGTGCAGAGAATAGTCCCTCGGTCTTCTGCAAGGTAGACTAGGTAGCTGTAACAAAGCACCACAAACTGGGTGGCTTAAAACAACAGAAATGGATTCTCTCACAGTTCTGGAGGCTGAAAGTCTGAGATCAGAGTGTGGGCAGGGTTGGTTCTTCCTGGAGGCTCTGGGGGAGAGTCTCCTCCATGTCCCTTCCTAGTTTCTTCTTATAAGGATACCTGTTGTTGCGTTAGGGCCACTCTACTCCACTGTGACCTCCTCTTAACTAATTACATCTGCAAAGACCCTACATCCAAATAACACCACATTCCAAATAACGCCACATTCTAAGTTTGCTGGCAGACATGACTTTTCAGGGGAACACTATCCAACCCAGTACAGCAGGGACTCTGGAAGCCTGACTCTTTATTGTACAGACTCTTTCCAGCCTCACTCACACCTCCCAATTTCAGAGATACCAGGTACATTCAGTTCCTGAGTCTTCCTGGTTCTGTTTGCTTCTGGTCTCCCTAGTGCTGCAGGCCCCAGCTTTGTCTGCTGTGCCAAGTGACCTGTCATGCCAGACGTACAACGGTCTTCGCATAGACTGTGGGCAGCCAGACCACCTGGGTTTACATCCTGGCTCTGTGGCTGTGTGACCTTACCCAAGTGACTTAACTTTTCTGTGCCTATAAAAGGCAGTTGATGATAAAGTGCCTACTGCATATGGTTTTTCTGAAGACTAAGGAGAGTGCTGAGGAAGATACCTGGTGCAAAGAGCTCATGATGACTCTTGGCTACATGTACTTGCTAGTTTCAAACGTTTGGTGGCTCTTGTCTCCTGTCTGATTGTCTTGGCCCTTGTAAATTTATGTCTTTTAAGAAAGCCTTTTAATGCATTTTACTGGGGCTTCAGGAGGCTTCAGAGGTAAATACTGTGTTCGACCCACCATATTTGAGTTCTGGGAGGAATCTTAAAGATGAGGAGGCAATCAGGAGAGAATAAGGCAGTTGGCACAGCATGAGCAAAGGCACAGGGGTGTAGAAGCTGTGCAGGGTGTGCGGGGCCCTGCAAAGACTCCAGTGTGACACATGGAGTCTGAAGGGGGGTCCTGGGAATGCAGAAGTCACCTCTCACCTAGATCAGGCACAGGCAGCACCTGACTGCAGGGGCGTCTAATTGGAAGCCCTGATTAGATGTGCAAAGGTCACCTTCTGTAAGGAGATCAGCCAGGAGGCTGTAGTTATTGTCAGGGAGAGACGAGGGTCTGGCTAGGGCTGGGGAGTGAGGAAATACTGCTAATAATTTCTTTACCAATTTTTATAATGACAATTTCAAATATAGAAAATTTGAACAGAAAGATGGAAAAAATTGTATAGTAAACACTTGTGTCCTCACCACCTGGATAGAACAATTAACATTTTGCTTTATTTGCTTTATCATCTGTCAGTCTGTCCCTCTATACATCCATCAAAGCATTTTACTTTTTGATGCATTTGGTGTAAGTTGCAGAATGAGGACACTTCACCCCTAAACACTGCAGATGGACCCTAGTGTGTAGATAAAATTAACCCACTGATCCTGTCTTTATTTAAAATTTTGATATTTTTTTCCCTCATTGATTTTTTTGCATTAGTGTGCTATGGTGAGCGCTGTGAGTTGTATAAGACTGATGAATCACAGACCTGTACCTCTGAAACAAATAATACATTATATGTTAAAAAAAAAAGAAGATAGCATTAATATTGATTTTTTTAAATAGGCACCACACCCAGAGTGGAGCCCAATGCGGGGCTTGAACTCACAACCCTGAGATCAAGACCTGAGCTGAGATCAAGAGTCAGACACTTAACTGACTGAGCCACCCAGGTGCCCCTGATTTTTTAAAATATTACATTAGAATATAATCTGACTGCATTATAATATTTATCTGATTACTAAGATTTTTGGCAATTTTGGGCTCATTGGAATGCCTCACTCCCCTCACCCTGGTCCCAGCCCTGCCTACAAATCCGGACTGAATTTTATAAACACACTGTGTTGGTAAGGAGAGAATGAGCTCTCCTTACTCATGTTTTCAGTTTCTTTGGGATTTACCTTTTCTTGACCTACTGTGCACTCAACTTAGGAGATTGTTCAGAGACAAATTCTGCCTAGACTAGGAGAAGGAGGATGAGAAGGATCTCAATCAAGTGGGTCTTTAGATCCTATAGGGGTGGGGAAAAGTGAGGTGTGGTGGTCCTGCTCTCCACCCTGTGTTTAAACAACTGGACAGACACTGCAGGCTCCAATTAGAACCCAGGAAATGAAGTCTCTAAACATTTATGATCTCAGTGGCTCCGCACAGACCAGGAGGTAAAAAGAGCCATTTAAACATAATTGATAAGAAGGAAGAAGATAAACAGTCCGCATCCAGTAAACTCCCAACTTTTTAATCATTTTGTCAGTTAAATCTTAAACTCACATTTCCTCCTCTTGTTCAAAGAAAATATGTTACCCAATTTGAGTTTACTCTATAACTCTTGTCCTCTCTCAACCACGAGTTGAACGGTTTATGAGTTCATATTGAGTGAACGTTTGCCCAAGGGTCAGGTATCTAGCTGGCCACATGTTGTCTTAAGTCTAAGCCACCATGGGCCAGACTTGCAGATTCAGTCAGGCCCTATGTCCCTGCAGGTTGCGCCCAGGATCTGGTCTGGTCTTCCTTTTGGAAGGGAAAGACTTAATTGTTAACAGGCTAGGCAGCTGAGGCCTGAGGGTGTTTAAATAACTCACACACGGGAACACTTGGGTGGCTCAGTTGGTTGAGCGTCTGCCTTCGGCTCGGGTTGTGGTCCCGGTGTCCTGGGATCGAGTCCCGCATCGGGCTCCTTGCTCAGCGGGGAGCCTGCTTCTCCCTCTCCCACTCCCCCTGCTTGTGCTCTCTCTGTCTCTGACAAATAAATAAAATCTTTAAATAAATAAATAAATAAATAAAATAACTCAAACACGGCCTGCGTATCAGTCAGTTCTGCAGATCCCTATTTGCTGACTGTCTACACAATAGAGAGCATGGATGTTCCTGAGTCTACAGAAAGCTCAGGGGGCACCTGGGCCAGGTTCCCAATTACACCCTTCCTTGTCCCTCTCTATCTCTGGCATATTCTCTCAGATTCTTTTTTTTTTTAAAGAATTTATTTATTTATTTGACCAAGAGAGACACAGCAAGAGAGGGAACACAAGCAGAGGGAGCGGGAGAAGGAGAAGCAGGCTTCCTGCTGAGCAGGGAGCCCGACACGGGGCTCGATCCCAGGACCCTGGGATCGTGACCTGAGCTGAAGGCAGATGCTTAATGACTGAGCCACCCAGGTGCCCCTCTTCTGCCCAATTTTTAATAGCATTATTTGTTTTTTGGGTGTTGAGTTTTATAAGTTCTTTATAGATTTTGGATATATGTTCTTTCAGATTCTTAACCATTTTGGTTGCACAAAATCAAAAAGCCCAGAAATCTTATTACTTCATAACCACTCGGATAGCTATAAAAAATAAAAAAAGAAAATAACAAGTATTGGGGGGGTTGTGGAGAAATTGGAACCCCCATACATTTTTGGTGGCAATGTAAAATGGTGCAACCACTGTGGAAAACAGTTTGGCAGTTCCTCAAAAAGTTAATCATAGAACTACCATATGACCCACCAGTTCCATTCCTAGTTAAATACCTAAGAAAACTGACAAGTTTCCCAAAGAAACACATCTACCTGCATGTTCATAGCAGCAGCATTCACAATAGCCAAAACGTGGAAGCAATGGAAATTAATGGATGGATGTGATGCAGGCTGGTTGGGTCTGAGGACCAGGGGCGGGGTGGGGGGGGGAGTCCCGCAAGACAAACCAGGAGGGCCCTTGGCTTTGCACAGGATAGAAATAAAACACAAGCCAACAGGAAATGAGAGCAAAGTTTATTAAAGATATAGAGAGAGTGTAGGTATGGACAGAGTGTCTGGGAGACTCAGAAAGGAAAGAAGAGTGAGTCTCATTGTTGCTGGGGGCCTGGGGTTTTTATTGAGGCTGATGGTTTGGTGCACAGTGTCTTCTCAGTAATCCAGGAGCAAAGATGAGTGTTTAGGTGTTCTCCATAAGTCACTTATGCCCTGGAACCGGGGGTCTTGATGAGTTAGTGGTCTTGGAAAACATTCATGATGACCTGCCCAGTCATTCCTTAGGTGTTATCTATTGTGCTGGAAGACTCCAAAGGAATCATTAACTCCTTGACCTTTACAAGGAGAACAGACATTATCTGTTCTATAAGGCATATGTAAGATGTGGTGTCAGTGCTAGTGAGAACAGAAGCAGGAAAAGGGGCTAAGAAGCAGTTTTTCATGGAGTCCCTTTTGTTTCCCTGTCTCAAATGGATAAACAATTGTGGTATATATGGTAAAAAACTGATGTGACTGGAGTTGTTTGAAAATGGAGCTGGAACATTTTTTCATGTGTCTACAAGCCATTTATTTGTGTGTCTTCTTTGGAGAAATGTCTGTTCATGCCTTCTGCCCATTTCTTGACTGGATTATTTGTTTTTTTGAGTGTTGAGTTTCATAAGTTCTTTATAGATTTTGTGCTACTAGGTATTTACCCAGAAGATACAAATGTAGTGATCCGAAGGGGCACCTGCACCACAATGTTTATAGCAGCAATCTCCACAATAGCCAAACTATGGAAAGAGCCCAGATGTCCATTGACAGATGAATGGATAAAGAAGATGTGATATATATACACAATGGAATATTACTCAGCCATGAAAAAATGAAATCTTACCATTTGCAGCAATGTGGATGGGACTAGAGGTTATTATGCTAAGCAAAATAAGTTAAGCAGAGAAAGCCAATTATCATATGATTTCACTCATATGTGGAATTCAAGAAACAAAACAGAGGATCATCGGGGAAGGGAGGGAAAAATAAAATAAGAGGAAATCAGGGGCGCCTAGGTGGCTCAGTCAGTTGAGCGTCTGCCTTCAGCTCAGGTCATGATCTCGGGGTCCTGGGATCAAACCCTGCGTCGGGCTCCCTGCTCAGCAGTAAGCCTGCTTCTCCCTCTCTCTCTCCCTCTGCCTGCTGCTCCCCCTGATTGTGCTCTCTCTGTCAAATAAATAAAATCTTTAAAAATAAATAAATAAAATAAGTTGAAATCAGAGAGGGAGACAAACCCTAAGAGACACTTAACTATAGGAAACAAACTGAGGGTTGCTGGAAGGGAGGGGATGAGGGGTGGGGTGATGGGCAGTAAGGAGGGCACGTGATATATAATGAGCACTGGTTGTTATATGCAACTGATGAATCACTGAACCCTAACTCTGAAACTAATAATGTACTATATGTTAATTGAATTTAAATAAAATTTTATTATTTATTTATTTATTTATTTATTTATTTATTTATTTATTTATTTATTTTATTATGTTATGTTAGTCACCATAAAATACATCATTAGTTTTTGATGTGGTGATCCACGATCCATTGTTTTCGTATAACACCCAGTGCTCCGTGCAGTACGTGCCCTCCTTCATACCCATCACCGGGCTAGCCCATCCCCCCACCCCCTTCCCCTCTAAAATCCTGTTTGTTTCTCAGAGTCCATAGTCTCTCATGGTTCATCTCTCCCTCCAATTTCCCCCCCTTCATTTTTCCCTTCCTTCTCCTAATGTCCTCCATGCTATTCCTTCTGTTCCACAAATAAGTGAAACCATATAAGTGATTTTCTTTCTCTTGACTTATTTTACTTAGCATAATCTCCTCCAGTCCCATCCATGTTGATGTAAAAGTTGGGTATTCATCCTTTCTGATGGCTGAGTAATATTCCATTGTATATATGGACCACATCTTCTTTTTTTTTTTTAGATTTTTATTTATTTGACAGAGAGAGCACAAGCAGAGGGTGAGAGAGGGAGAAGCAGGCTCCCTGCTGAGCAAGGAGCCCGATGTGGGACTCGATCCCAGGACCCCGGGATCATGACCTGAGCCGAAGGCAGACGCTTAACAACTGAGCCACCCAGGCATCCCTGGACCACATCTTCTTCATCCATTCATCTGTTAAAGGGCATCTCAGCTCTTTCCACAGTTTGGCTCTTGCGGACATTGCTGCTATGAGCATTGGAGTGCATATGGCCCTTCTTTTCACTACATCTGTGTCGTTGGGGTAAATACCCAGTAGTGCAATTGTTGGGTCATAAGGTAGCTCTATTTTTAATTTTTTGAGGAACCTCCACACTGTTTTCCAAAGTGGCTGTACCAACTTGCATTCCAACCAACAGTGTAAGAGGGTTCTCCTTTCTCCACCTCTCCAACATTTGTTGTTTCTTTCCCTGTCCATTTTTGCCATTCTAACTGGTGTAAGGTGGTATCTCAACGTGGTTTTGATTTGAATTTCCCTGATGGCTAATGATGATGAACATTTTTTCATGTGTCTGTTAGCCATTTGTATGTCTTCTTCAGAGAAGTGTCTTTTCATGTCTTCTGCGCATTTTTTACTTGATTATTTGTTTTTTGGGTGTTGAGTTTGAGAAGTTCTTTATAGATCTTGGATACCAGCCCTTTATCTGTATTGTCATTTGCAAATATCTTCTCCCATTCTGTGGGTTGCCTCTTTGTTTTGTTGACTGTTTCCTTTGCTGTGCAGAAGCTTTTTATCTTGATCAAGTCCCAAAAGTTCATTTTTGCTTTTGTTTCACTAGCTTTTGGAGATGTATCTTGAAAGAAGTTGCTGTGGCCGATGTCAAAGAGGTTACTGCCTATGTTCTCCTCTAGGGTTTTGATGGATTCCTGTCTCACATTGAGGTCTTTCATCCATTTTGAGTTTATCTTTTAAAAAATTAAAAAAAAAAAAAGGGAAAGAAAATAGAGCTAGAGCAGGCACTATGGAGAAACTGTCTTACCAGCCTAGTTTGAACTGGGGCAAAAGCTTTGGACCAGGCAAAATGGCAGTTGCTTTAAGCAATTGCTTGAGAAGTCAGGGGAATCATAAGACTGACAGTTACAAACTTTCTGAAAATAAAACTAGCAGTCAGAGTAGCTTAGCTTGTAAAAACCTCCATAGAAAGCCCTGTTTTTCTTTTCTTCAATGCATGTCATTGCCCCCTCCCCTTGTCTCATAAACCCCCTGCTTTTGTACTAGAATGGAACCGTGTTTGGGTTTCTACCTGAATCTGCACCCCTTGGGTTACAGTTATTATTTTTTAAAATTATGTTATGTTAATCACCATACATTACATCATTAGTTTTTGATGTAGTGTTCCATGATTCATTGTTTGCATATAACACCCAGTGCTCCATGCAGTACGTGCCCTCTTTAATACCCATCACCAGGCTATCCCATCCCCCCACCCCCCTCCCCTCTAGAACCCTCAGTTTGTTTCTCAGAGTCCATAGTCTCTCATGGTTCGTCTCCCCCTCTGATTCCCACCCCCTTCCTTTTTCCCTTCCTGCTATCTTCTTTTTTTTTTTTAACATATAATGTATTAGTTGTTTCAGAGGTACAGGTCTATGATTCAAAAGTCTTAACACAATTCACAGCACTCACCATAGCACATACCCTCCCCACTGTCTATCACCCAGCCACCCCATCCCTCCTACCCCCCACCACTCCAGCAACCCTCAGTTTTTCCTGAGATTAAGAATTCCTCATATCAGTGAGGTCATATGATACATGTCTTTCTCTGATTGGCTTATTTCGCTCAGCATAAATACCCTCCAGTTCCATCCACGTCATTGCAAATGGCAAGATTTCATTCCTTTTGATGGCTGCATAATATTCCATTGTGTATCTATACCACATCTTCTTCATCCATTCATCTGTCGATGGACATCTTGGCTCTTTCCATAGGTTGGCTGTTGTGTTATTTGATCCCAAATAAGCACTGGTTTGCCTCTCTTTATGGCTTTTTATTTTCAGGTTGACAGTACATATCATAGGATGTTATTCGGCCATGAAAAGAATGAAGTACTGATACATGCCAGAGCAGGAATGAACCTCAAAAACATTATCCTAAGTGAAGGAAGTGTTCAAAAGAAATAAGCCCCAAATGGAGTCACTTACGTTAAGCCCCACCAACACTTAACACCTAACCCAATTGCAGTTTCTGCCTCTCCCAGGATTGCAGTTTTACACCAGTCAGTCAGGAATTTCCTGATCAGCACCAGTGAGAATATATCTGCATGATAAAACCCCTTGCCTTCCTTAAAGGGAAGGTAATTTTGCCTGAAATAATACATTCTTTTTTTTTTCCTGAAATAATACACTCTTAAATTCCTGTCCCACTTCCTTCTATCTGTAAAATCCTTCCATTTCATATAGTTCCTGGGAACTCACTTCTATTTACTAGGTGGGATGCTGCTGATTCATGAATTGTTGGATAAAACCATTTAAATCTTCAAATTTAAATTAATAGGGACCAGACACAAGAGCTCATATATTACATGACTCCATTTACATGAAACATCTAGAGTGGGTAAATCCCTAAAGACAGAATGCAGATTGGCGATTTCCAGGGGCCGGGGAAAGGAGAGAGTGGGGAGAACCTGCTTAACAGGTACAGGATTTTATTTTGGAGTAATGGAAATGTTTTGGAACTAGATAGAGGTAGTGGTTGCACAGCATTGTGACTGTATTGTTTTTTGTTTTTTGTTTTTTTTAAAGATTTTATTTATTTATGTGAGACAGAGAATGAGAGAGAGCACATGAGAGGGGGGAGGGTCAGAGGGAGAAGCAGGCTCCTTGCTGAGCAGGGAGCCCGATGCGGGACTCGATCCCGGGACTCCAGGATCATGACCTGAGCCGAAGGCAGTCGCTTAACCAACTGAGCCACCCAGTCGCCCCTTGTGACTGTATTGTTAAAAAATGAAATTCAACTGAGTAAATTTGAAGATCTCATTGTCTTTTTTTTAATCTTTTTTTTTTTAAAGATTTTATTTATTTACTTGAGAGAGAGAGAATGAGAGACAGAGAGCACGAGAGGGAAGAGGGCAGAGGGAGAAGCAGACCCCCTACTGAGCAGGGAGCCCGATGTGGGACTCGATCCCGGGACTCCAGGATCATGACCTGAGCCGAAGGCAGTCGCTTAACCAACTGAGCCACCCAGGCGCCCTGATCTCATTGTCTTTATGAAGCAGTTCATGAATCTTCAGGCTACATCCTCTGTAGCAAGTGAGATGCTTTGAAGAGTTGTACAAAATGGAAGATTTTTATAGGCAGGAGGGTGGGGCAAGGAAGTTATTGACAAAGAAAGATTGTTTCAGCAAGATCATCCTCCCTAGGGAGAAGGGCAGGGATCTTATTAGGTGGATTACCTCCTTTTCCTTTGGAGGTTGGAGAAGGGTCCATGTGATAGGTTACCTCATTGGCGCTGACCGGAGGATTCCTGACTGACTGGTTAAGACAACATTTCTGGGAGAGGTTGAAATTGCAATTAGATTAGGTACTAAGCCCTGGTTTGGTGAATTCTTTTTGGGGATTGTGGTTTTTCCCTTGAACAGTACTAAGTGACACTGAATTATTCACTTTAATATGGTTAGTTTTGCTGCTGTAAACATTGTTGTTTATAGCAGCAATGTCCACAATAGTCAAACTATGGAAAGAGCCCAGATGTCCATCGACAAATGAATGGATAAAGAGGCTGTGGTATCTATGTACAATGGAATATTACACAGCCATCAAAAATGAAATCTTGCCATTTGCAACAACGTGGATGGAACTAGAGGATATTATGCTCAGCAAAATAAGTCCATCAGAGAAAACCAATTATCATATGATTTCACTCATATGTGGAATCTAAGAAACAAAACAGGATCATAGGGGAAGGGAGGGGAAAATAAAACAAGATGAAATCAGAAAGGAAGATAAACCATAAGAGACTCTTAATCATAGGAAACAAACTGAGGGTTGCTGGAGGGGAGATGGGTGGGGAAATGGGGTAACTGGGTGATGGGCATTAAGGAGCACTGGGTGTTAAATAAGACTGATGAATCACTGACCTCTACCTCTGAAACTAATAATATACTATATGTTAATTAATTGAATTTAAAATAAAAAAATTTTTAAATGGTTAATTTTATGTTATGTGAATTTTACCTCAATAAATGTCTTAAAATCCAGAAATTACCCTGACAAGTGTTAAGAGAGGTTGCTATGGTCATTTTTTCTAGAGGCCCTGCCCAGTCTCCAGCCCCCTGCTGACCAGTGTAGGCCTTAACCTTAGCCTAGAAGCAGAGGATCCTTATCTGGGGCTGTGATCTGATTACTTCTTTATTAGTAGCAGTAAAAATCAGCTTGACTTAGACACTGTACTTTGCAACCAAGAAATGATAAACATACTCAGCAATGATAATGATGGTAAACTGGCCATTCTCACAGCCCAAAATGCCCTTTCTCCTCTTCTTCTGGCCAAACACCCCTCTGTCCATGGTACAACTCATGTCACCCTCCTATGGGAAATACCCTCCCCCCACCCAATGTAGGGTGGCTCCACATCCCACATTTCTCTGCCTTCCCTAAGCTCCTGATACCTTTGGAGGTGTCTGCGTGCAGCAGAGCACCCCACCAGGTCCTCTGTGTAAGTGCCCTTTGTAATAGTCTTTTTTTTTTTTTCTTTTTTCTTTTTATAAGTAGGCTCCACATCCAGCTTGGAACCCAACATGGGGCTTGAACTTATGTCTCTGAGAGCAAGACCTGAACTGAGATCCAGAGCCTGATGCTTCACTGACTCAGCCACCCATGTGCCCCTCCCTTGGTAATAGTCTTGTTCACACTTTGCCTCCAGGGTGCATCCTAGCACGGGGCACAGTGAAGACTGATTCAGATGGATAGAGAGGTCCCCCTGGTCCTGGAAATAACCATGTCACCAACAGAATCTCCTGCTGGAGCTTGGGAGTAGGCCCCAGTTGGCAAGGCAGGGTGTCTGGAAAAAATCAGTGGGCTTGGCAGCTACCATTGTGCCCTGACTCTTTGGGAATCCCTTGGAACTGCGTGCAAAAAATGTTTGATGAGTGTTTGTGTGTTTTCTAGGGAGAGATTACATTACTTTTGTCTGATTATCAAAGAAGCCTGTGTTCTGACTAAAGGTCAAGAACTCAAGCTTGTGAACCTAGATAATTTTGGCCAAATGAACCCTCTGGCCTTTTCCTTTCCCCTCTGCCCCTTGCTGAACAGTTCAGGAAGTCTTTCAAGGTAGAAAAATATGTAGTTTTTTCAGTGATTTTTGAACTTTTCACCCTAGGATCCCCAGGCTGGGTTCCTGACAAGAACAAGTAATGATGTTCTTCCCATGTATGGCAAAAAGTTAATTGATGAGATTTTATTATTTTAAAAAAGTTACTATTTTTTTTTAAAGATTTTATTTATTTATTTGACAGAGAGACACAGCGAGAGAGGGAACACAAGAAGGAGGAGTGGGAGAGGGAGAAGCAGGCCTCCCGCAGAGCAGGGAGCCTGATGCGGGACTCAATCCCAGGACCCTGGGATCATGACCTGAGCTGAAGGCAGTCGCTTAACCGACTGAGCCACCCAGGCGCCCAAAAAAGTTACTATTTTTGAGAAGGCTCTATGTACATAAGGCAAAACATTAAAGTGGTATAAGAGGAAAGTACTTTTATACTATGAAGAATGATATTTCCTGTAGGTTTTTTGGTAGCTACTTTTATCATGTTAAGAAAATTCCCTATTAGTACTTTAAGACTTTTTTTTTATGTCATAAATGGGAATTGAATATTATCAAATGCTTTTTCTTAAAGTATTTTGATGATAGAGCTTTTCTTAATTGGTTAATGTGATAACTGATATTTCTATTTTTCTTGTTAACCACCTTGAGTTCCAGAGTCAAATCCAACATGGCCAGGGTGTATTATCACAGGTGTATTAGGTTTGCCAGGCGAGGGTCAGGCAAAACACACTAGGAGGTCAACACTAAGGATAACTTCTTTTTGACCCATGAACTGGCCCAGGCAATTGGAGGGTACTCACCCTCTCCTCATCCTTGGAACGTGTGTTTTGCTGCCTTCTCCATCCCAGAAATTGTCCCACAGGCACAGCTTCGACATAGTGATGTGGTATTGAGACTATCTGGGTAGTACATGTGACTGAGCCGAGTTAAGGCCTCTCTATAAACTTTTAAGATGTGGCAGTCGGATGTGGAGATCTACTTGTCTTGTAGCTGCCCAAGACAAGACTTGTGAGTAAATTCCCTTTGCTTATTAAAACTGCTGATCTGGGGTGGTATTCTATTACTTGGATCTCTTCCTGCCTTCTGCATATAGGAACTAGTTTCAGATTACACCTGAGTAGGTTGTGAACTCAAGCTTCCTTGAATGTTATTTGAGATTCAACTTGACCAGTATCTAAGGAAACAGAGAAAGCAGATAAGCTGTTCCCTGTTGAAGAGAATGCATAGTTACTTTTCCTTGGCTGTACTATAATTGTCTGTTAGTTTTCAGTAGCTACAGCTGAATGATGTCTGGGTCTTAGTTATATTTTTACCTCAGGCATTTAGAGTTTGGAAAGTACATGATGAACATAGTACAGGAAGGAGTAGATGAGAGCCACGGGGTGTGTGGGGTATTCTTCCAACACACAGTGTCTTCCTTCACACCTTCTGTACAACTCTGAGGATGTGAATCTCCTCATGTCAGGTGTTCCCTTCTGAGGAAGGGTGGGGCACAAAGCTCATGCCTCTATTATTTCCCCTTGCAGACAAGGCCATTTGCACTGGGTCAGTGCTGGCTGCATTTCAGGCCCCAGCAATGACTAGCCTGTCATTGTTGGGATAGATTCCAACCAGCTGGAGCAGGCCCTGAGGTGAATAGGGCAGGTGGATGCTCACATTAGGCTTAGTTACGAGTCATCGTAGCCAAGCATGAGATTTGGAGAAGTATGAAAGCATATTAGTTTCCACAGGGACTGGTTTCTAAGTAAAATAAGAAAGGCTTTGTGTTTAGGTGAGAGAATTAAATTGTCCAGATTATCAGATGACAGGATTCTTCCTTGTTTGTGTGTATTCTGTGTATCTCTCTGCTGGGGAACATAGGGAGGGAGATCCTACCTAACAATACCCCCCTTTTTAAAAAAGATTTTATTTATTTAATTGACAGAGAGAGAGAGACAGCGAGAGAGGGAACACAGCAGGGGGAGTGGGAGAGGGAGAAGCAGGCTTCCTGCGGAGCAGGGAGCCCGATGCGGGGCTAGATCCCAGGACCCCGAGACCATTAGGCAGGCACCTAATGACTGAGCCACCCAGGTGCCCCCCCTAACAATACCCTTACTACCATCTTGACCAGTATCTGTCTTCCCTGCTGAGATGTGGTGGAGTCCTTTGTTCTGGAAGACCCACAAGGAAGCTGCTGTGTAGGTCACCATGGAGTTAGGAACAGAATTTTAACCACTTTGTTGTTGCAGCCTGGATCTCACTATTTCCTATAGTGACCCTTATCAGGGAACGGCAAGCATTGAATACTGATGTTGCAGAGCACAGACTTTCAGTCTCTCTTCATGTTCACTTATTTAAAATATGTTCTTGTGATCAATGGCTGTTGGAAAGCCCAATGCAGTCACTGAGTCTCAGTTTCTACATCTGTAAACAGGGATAATAGCATGAATGGTGTCCAGTGAAGGCACCAAAAGGGGGCAGAAATATTTCAGAATTCCAGGGTCTTTTTCCCCTATTACCTGGGGATCATCTTCCAGCTTCCTATGTCTGTCCATTGTTGCTATTCAAACTTGCAGCTACTTCTTTCTTAATTATCTCTTTGCAGGGCTCCATTGTTCCAGAGATTCCAGCGGTAGCCACATAATCCACAGCTTTAGGGTATGCAGACACAGAACATGGGTCAGAATGATGATAATGAGCAGTGTAATTTCCAGACAGTATGTGCTTAGATCTCTCCCAGCAGGTATATGACCGGATCACCAACGATCCACCCAGAATAGACACACAGGAAGGCCAGCAATTTCACCACTACCAACTCAACTCCACCAACCTTTCTGGATGCCCCTCTGAGCATATAGCTCTTGGCTGGGGACTAGGGACATAATATTGACAAGTACTCAGATGGCACCCTTGAGAAGCTCTCTATCTGTAAGGCAAATAGGTGTGTAGGCCAACTATGGGACTGGAGCGTAGAAAGGATGATAATAGAACTGGGGCTGGGGGGACGGAAATTTCCCAGAGGATGAAGTGGTTATATTTGTTCAAGGAGGTTGAGGAGGAAAGACTAACAGAGGAGATCCTCTTGGAGCTGGGTTTGAAGCATGAGTAGGATCCCTGTAGGCGGCACAGGGGTATTTCTAGGCAGAGGAAACTACATGGGTAAAGATGTGCAGACCTAGCTTGTTTGAAGGATTTCAAGTATTTAGGGTACAGGGAGCCATGGTGACCAGGACAGGTTAGAGATTTAAGGAGATGGTTTTACATGAGTTTCTCTAACTTTTGAGATTACTGATAACACTGAGTTGTTTATTGATTTCCCACAGAGTATGAACTCATTGGAGGTCAAACTGGG
>NW_023270763.1:6509185-6525824 GCF_011800145.1 Mirounga leonina
TAGTGACATAATATCAGTCTTTCCTCACTGAGGTGATGTTAGCTGTAGGGTATTTAGATGCTCATTATTAAGTTGAGGAACTTTCCTTCTCTTCCTAGTTTGTGAGTTTTTATCATGAAATGGTGTTGGAGGTATCCATTTTATTTTTTGTTTTGAAGAGGGCATGTGCTGTGGTGAACACTGGGTGTTATAGTTAACTAATGAATCACTGAACACTGCATCAAGGACTAATTATGTACTATACCGTGGCTAACTGAACGTAATAAAAAAAGTAAAAAGCTATGTGGGAAAAAATAAAAACAAAACACACATATGACAAAAAAATTTTTTAAATTTAAATTTAATTTAATTAACATGTTCTGTATTATTAGTTTCACAGGTAGAATTCAGTGATTCATCAGTTACATACAACATCCAGTGCTCATTACTTCATTACTATATGCCCATCATCTGGTTACCCCATTCCTCCAGCCACCTCCCTGGGAGCAATTTTCAGTTTGTTCCCTACAGTTAAGCATGTCTTATGGTCTGCCTCCCTCTCTGTTTTTATCTTATTTTATTTTTCCTTCCCTTCTCCTATGTTCATCTGTTTTGTTTCTTAAATTCCACATATGAGTGAAATCATATGATAATTGGATTTCTCTGATTAACTTATTTCGCTTAGCATGATACCCTCTAGCTCCAACCATGTTGTTGCAAATGGCAAGATATCATTCTTTTTGATGGCTAAGTAATATTCCATTATATATATACCATGTCTTAATTATCCATTCATCTGTCAATGGACATCTGGGCTCTTTCCATATTTTGGCAATTGTGGACATTGCTGCTATAATCATTGGGGTGTATGTGCCCCTTAAAATCACTATGTTTGTATCCTTCTGATAAATACCTAGTAGTCCAATTGCTGGATTGTAGGGTAGCTCTGTTTTTAAGTTTTTGAGGAACCTCCATACTGTTTTCCAGAGTGGCTGCACCAGTTTGCATTTCCACCAACAGTGTATGAGGGTTCCCTTTCTCTGCATCCTGGTCAACATCTGTTGTTCCCTGAGTTGTTAACTTTAGCCATGGAGATATCCATTTTAAAACAAACTATAATTTTGGAAAATGGAAGAAATACTCAAACTGGTTGACTTGCTAGGCCAGTCCCAAGATGATATATTGAAGAGAGAATTATTTCTCTCTTTTTCCTTATGTCCCTTTGGGGAAAATACAGGGACAAGAGATTTCCATATTACTGTATCATTTCTTCACAAGAGCAAATAGATTCCTCATCTTTTTAGTGTTAATTACAATTTAAAAAAAAAAAAATCACCGTATCAAGACATCCATTTCTCATGCTGTGGATATATGTAAAGGCAGAACTGGTCTGAGGCAACATGCAGTTTTCCAGGCTATCTGGCTGCCTTCTACCAATCCAATTCTACTCTGCACAGCTTAGGAGAATGTACTAGGTGTTAATCCTCTGTATTCCCCTGGAGGAGTAGTTTCCCTGCCAAATTTTCCCATACCACATCAGGTGGCTGGATGTGTCCTCAACCTTGTGGGAGGCTAGGCATTTGGGGTAAGTATCTGTTAATAACCTACCATAGGGCCTACTACTAAGTTGATAATCACTAAATATTTGTTGAATAATTTCTGCCTGTTTAACAAAATTTCCACAACCTTTGAGACCTCCAAAACTTATGTAGGGCAAATTGTGTTTTTCTTTGACTCTAGTGTTTTGGTCCAGTGGGATTTATGAAAAGTGCAATCTCTTTGTCTGAGGATGAAGAATGGAAGAGAATGCGAACATTGCTGTCTCCAACCTTCACTAGCGGAAAGCTCAAGGAGGTAAGAAAAGAAGAGGACTTTCAGTGAGAAAGTTAAGGAATGCATCTGGGGGCAGGTAGGAAATAAAATCACAGTCCATCTCTAAAGGGTAGTCTGCTGAATTTGGGCTTCCTAAAAATGGTCTTTTCATGTCCTACAAGAGACATGATAAGATTTGTTATTACAAATCACTGCTCCATGCTTGTGAAAGCCATGTCATCCTAGGACTTGATTCTCAGATTTAACTTCAGGTGGTGTTGTATTTTGTGTGTAGATGTTCTCCATCATTGGCCAGTATGGAGATGTGTTGGTGAGGAACCTGAGGAAGGAGGCAGAGAAAGGCAAGACCATCATCTTGAAAGAGTAAGTAGGAGTACAGCTGCTGGGATTCTGACTCTGTCACAACATTTTCCAGCTGCTGCTGCCACAGAGCCAAATTCCCACTGTTGAGTTACTCAGTGAACAAGCTGAGGTAGGTGTATGATGTTACAACCCCAGTGAGCCAGCCAAGAAGAGGTAGCTCACCTAAAAAGGCAGAGCAGCCAGGAGAGAAAGGGTCTTCTTTTGTGTACATGAGGGAGGATTAATTTATCTGCTTAGTTGTCACCTTGGATATTCTGGAAGACAAAAATACATTATTTGAAAAGAAGACACATGATTGTACCAAATCTTTGAATGTAGAGAGTATGGAATGGTGGGAGGGAAAGGCACTTGGTACGTGTTGTGCGGGGGGAAGGAACATTAACACGTGGAACTTGGAACAACTTAACCCCCTTCCTGATTTTGTTGAGGATATTAGCAAAACACTAAATATTAATTCTTATGATCAGCTGTCCTTCTTTCAATCTCAAAAGAGAGAAGGCCCTGCTCATGGGATGGGTAAGGTGACCATTTTTTTCCCCTACCTGGAATATATTTTAATAATGTAGGATGAACAGATGTACATTGGGACTGTCCTAGGAAACTAGTGGCATATGATATCTTAGCTATGGCATCCCCTAAGTCAATTTTGGTGTAATTTAATATATATTTTTACACTAGGAACATTCTTGTTCTTACATTTTCCAGAAATGAGTGAGTCCGAAGGATAATCTCAGATTGATGGAGATGAGACAGAGTGGGTCTTTCAGGAGCCTTAGCAGGGGTGTAGAGAAGAAGGGATGGTGTTCTTGGCAGCACAGAACAGGGTGTTGGTGTTCTATCATGTGCTGAAGAGGAATCAACTCTGAGTGTAGATACTGTGGTGAGAGGAGATCCTGATCAATTTCACCTACTTGGCCCTGAGGAAGGGTTAATTATTCCACCATTTGTCCTTCTCAGACACAGTGCTAATCCACCTTCTACTGCCCATACTCAAAACACACTACTGTAATATGTCCAGCTCTTGGTCTCTAACCCTCCATGACTGAGCTCCTTGCGCTCAGAGGTGTGTCTAACATGTTACAGTGTCCCCATGACCCCTAGCACAAGACCAGCTGCATCAGTGGCACCTCCTGAGCACCTCGTGAGTGAGTGTGATGTCATAGAGACTCTTCAGATGATGTAGCAGGTGGTTCTGGAAGTGTGGCTCTTGTCTTGCCTGGTCATTGGAATCTACACGTACTTCCTGTTTCATGTGTTTGATAAGAACAGTAAAAAGGTATCGCTTTTAATTATCTACATCTTTCTTTCTCTACTAAGCATCTTTGGTGCCTACAGCATGGATGTGATTACCAGCACATCGTTTGGAGTGAACATTGATTCCCTCAACAACCCACAGGATCCCTTTGTGGAAAATACTAAGAAGCTCTTAAAATTTGATTTACTTGATCCATTTTTCTTCTCAGTATGTAAGTACAGTACTAGTTTTCTCTTTTTCCTTCCTTCCCCTTTTCTCCCCTTCCTTCCTTCCTCTCTCACTTCTTCCCTTACTACCTTTCTACAACAATTTTACTGAGATATAACTTCATATAACATATATGTCCCCCTTTTTAAAAATTTATTTTTTCTTATGTTAGTCACCATACAGTACATCATTAGTTTTTGAGGTAGTGTTCCATGATTCATTGTTTGTGTATAGGACCCAGTGCCCCATGCAATACATGCCCTCCTTAATACCCATCACGTGAAATAAGTCAAGCAGAGAAAGTCAATTATCATATGTTTTCACTTATTTGTGGAACATAAGGAATAGCACGGAAGACATTAGGAGAAGGAAGGGAAAAATGAAGAGGGGGAAATCAAAGGGAGAGACAAACCATGAGAGACTATGTCCTCCTTTAAAATGTACAATTTAATTTTTACAGTCTGAGTGTTCGTCGTCCAAGGAATGGATAATGAAAATGTGATATGTATATACCATGGAATCTTATTCAGCCATAAAAATGGAAGGAAATTCTGTATTTGGACAACATGGATGGATCCTGAGGGCATTATTAAATGAAATGAGTCAGGCAGGGAAAGACACATATTGTATGACTTCAATTACACGTGGAATAAAAAAACAATACAAGAAATGAAGTCATACAAAAAGGAGATCAGATGTAGTTCTCAGAGGCAGGGATTGGGGGGTGGGACTTGAATGAAGGTGACCAAAGGTACACACTTACAGTTATAAGATATATGAGTCCTGGACTGGTAAATACAACATGATGACTATAGTTAACACTACTGTATGATGTATTTGTAAATTGTCATCATAATGGCAGAAAACTTTGTTTTTATAACTATATGGGATGATGCATGTTAACTAATCTTATTGTGGTAATCATTTTTATATATGTATGTCAAATATATGCAGTACACCTTATCTTATATAATACTGTATGTCTGTTATAACTCAAGGAAACTGAAAACTCTTCTTGGTGCATTCAAAGATATGTGTAACGTTTACTGCAGTTAATTGTTGGAATATTGTTGTCAACACAGAAATCCTGTACTTTTTTACTATCACTACCTACTTTCCTTAGCCTTAAGCAACCACTAATCTGCTTTCTGTCTGATAGATTTGCCTCTTCTGGACTCTTCATACAGATAGAATCATATAACATGTGATTTTTGTGGCTGCCTTCCTTCATTAGCATAATGTTTTCAAGGTTCATCCATGTTGCAGCATGCATCAGAACTTTCTTTTTATGGCAGAACAATATTCCATTGTATGGGCATACTGCATTTTGTTTATCCTTCCATCTTTTGAGGGACATTTGGGTTGTTTCCAACTCTTGGCTATTGTGAAGAATAGTACTGCTATCCACATTCATGCACAAGTTTTTGTTTGAATACCCGTTTTTAATTCTTTTGGGTGTGTATTCTGAGATGGAATTGTGAAGCAACTTTGCTGTTTGTAGAATGCTTTGTATTGTAACTTGCTATGTTGCTAAGGAAAATGTGTGTTTAATTTAATAAGGAACTGCCAAACTGTTTTCCACAATAATGACATCATTTTACATTCCCACCAGTTAAACATGAGGGTTCTGGTTTCTGCTCATCCTTGCCAACAGTTGGTCTACATTTGTCTATCTTTTTGATGATGGCCATCTTAATGAGTGTGAAAGGTATCCCATTGTGGTTTTGTTTTGCATTTCCAATGACTAGTGAGGTTGAGCAACTTTTTATATGCTTGTTGCCTATTTCATAACTTCTTTTTTAAATTTAATTTTTTATTTAAATTCAGTTATCCAAGGTATAGTGCATCATTTGTTTTTTTTTGTTTTTGTTTTTTTAAATATTTTATTTATTTTTTTTTAGAGAGCGAGCGAGAGAGAAACAGCATGAGAGGGGAGAGGGTCAGAGGGAGAAGCAGGCTCCCCGCCGAGCCGGGAGCCCGATGTGGGACTCGATCCCAGGACCCTGGGATCATGACCTGAGCCGAAGGCAGACGCTTAACCATCTGAGCCACCCAGGCGCCCATGCATCATTTGTTTTTGATATAATATTCAGTGATTCATTAGTTGAGTATATCACCCAATTCTCGTCATATCAGGTGCCCTCTTTAATGCCCATCACCCAGTTACCCCATCCCCCCACCCACATTCCTTTCCACAAACCTCAGTTTGTTTCCTGGAATGAAGAGTCTCATATGGTTTGTCTCCTTCTCTGATTTATTTCCATTCAGTTCCCCCCCACCGACACCCTTATTGTTCTCTGTACTATTTCTTATGTTCCACATTTGAGTGAAACCATATGATAATTGTATTTCTCTGATTGACTTATTTCACTTAGCATAATACCCTCCACTTGCATCCATGTCAATGTAAATGGTAGATATTCATCCTTTCTGATGGCTGAGTAATATTCCATTGTATATATGAACCACATCTTCTTTATCCATTCATCTGTTGAAGGACATCTTGGCTCCTTCCACAGTTTGGCTGTTGTGGACATTGCTGCTTTGAGCATTGGGGTGCACAACTTCTTTAGCTAAATGTGTATTCAAATTCTTGCCCATTTCTGGTTCAGTTGTTTGTCTGTTTTTGAGTTGTAAGAGTTGTCTGCATCTTCTAGATAAAAGACTCTTAAGATATATGATTTGAAAATTTTTTCTCCCATTCTGTAGGTGTCTTTTCACTTTCTTCAAAGTGTTCTTTGTAGCAAAAAATTTTTAATTTTGATGATGTACAATTTATGCATTTTTCCATTTTTATCTGTGATTTTAGTGTCATATTTAAGAATTTATTGTAATTTCTGAGGTCATGTGACTTGTCCCAGTAACATTTATTGAAAAGACTATCTTATTCCATTGAATGGTATTGGAAACCTTCTCAAAATTCAGTTGACCATAAACACATGGGTATAATTTTGAACTCCAAATTCAATTCCATTGATCTATATGTCTCTCCTTATGCCTGAACCACACTGTCTTGATCATTATAGCTTTGTGGTAAGTTTTGAAACTGGAAGTTGGAGTTCTACAGTTTTATTCTTTTCTTTTTTCCCTCCAAGATTGTTTTGGTCATTCTGGGTTCCTTACATTCCATATGAATTTTATTTATTTATTTATTTATTTTTAAAGATTTTATTTACTTATTTGACAGAGAGACACAGTGAGAGAGGGAACACAAGCAGGGGGAGTGGGAGAGGGAGAAGCAGGCTTCCCACTGAGCAGGGAGCCCAATGCGGGGCTCAATCCCAGGACCCTGGGATCAGGACCTGAGCCAAAGCAGGTGCTTAATGACTGAGCCACCCAGGCGCCCCTCCATATGAATTTTAATTTCAGTGTGTCAATTTCTACACAGAAGCCAGCTAGGATTCTTATAGGGAGTACATTCATCTGTAGATCAGTTTGAGGAGTATTGCCATCTTGGCAATATTAAGTTCTAATCCATGATCATTGGATGTTTTTCTGTTTACATAGATCTTCTTTAATTTATTTCAACAATATTTGTGGTTTTCAGAGCATAAGCACTTCTTTTGTTAAAGCTATTCCTAAGTATTCTGTTCTTCTTGATGTTATTGTAAAGGAGTTTATAGTCCTAATTTCACTTTTGGATTTTTTATCACAATGTATGAAATGTAATTGATTTTATTGAGGCTCTAGTCCAAAATAAAAGGCTAAGAGATCCAGGAATGTAATCCTGTTCCTTTGGTCACTCCAAAGATGTGGCAGGAGACACTGATCTGACTGTTCTAGTGGTGGCCCATATGTGTGACTTGCTCTGGCTCAGCCATTGGCTTGAAAGTTCAAGTAAAGGTCATAGAGGGAATAACTCCGATATGAATGAATCCTGGTGTCTTTTAATCCTCAGGTTGGTAGACCAAATTATAATTGCTCCAGGGCAATTTTGCATTTTCACTGATATTTCCATTGCTTTTTTTCCTTATAGCACTGTTTCCATTCCTTATCCCAGTTTTTGAAATATTAAATATCTCACTATTTCCAAAACGTGTTACTGATTTTTTCATGAAATCTGTAAAAAGGATGAAGGAAAGTCGCCTCAAAGATAAACAAAAGGTAAATCTGGTGGTGGTTACATGTGCATGTTCACTTTTGATCTGTTATTGAACTGTATACATCTGATGTACACACTTCTAAGTAGGTTTTTATGGTAGGTAGAGAACTATAGGGTTTAGAGCAGGAGACTTCTAACATTTTAGAGAGAATGAAGAAGGTGGAGGTCAGGGAAGGAGATAAGAAGATGAGTCAGAGAGACAATGTTTAAAATTTAAGAATAAGCTTGCCAACGAGTATGTCACTGCATAATCTTCAGTGAGAGGAAAAACTACCACTTCCTTTCAATAAATTGTCAAAACTTAAAAATTACTGTGTAAAATATTTTTCCTGGTAGTATGATTTTGCCAGATCTTACAGTGACAAAGAATCCCTTCAATTCTAAGCCTCTTTTCTTACAGTCTCCAGTGGAAGTTCCCCTCAGGCACCTGGTTATGTTAATAACATAATAATAACAATAATATCATAATGTGGAGTGGGCAAGTGTCTTCTTTGGACACTGTGGCTGCAAGCTGGCCGAGTAGGCTTTGCCTTCCTGAGACTTGGCGGCCAGCACTAAGATGTGTGTAGGACAAGGAGACAGGGCTGGTTCCCCAGGATGTCTCTGAAGATTGTGCAGAGTTCTGGGAGGGTGGGACATTGGAAGATGCTGACGCAGAAGCTGCCCGTGGACTCTGCAGAGGTCAGGGAATTGGTCTATGTGACCATTCATTAAGAATTAAGGCTGGGGGCGCCTGGGTGGCTCAGTCGGTTGAGCGACTGCCTTCGGCTCAGGTCATGATCCTGGAGTCCCGGGATCGAGTCCCGCATCGGGCTCCCTGCTCGACAGGGAGTTTGCTTCTCCCTCTGACCGTCCTCCCTCTCATGCTGTCTCTCATTCTCTCTCTCTCAAATAAATAAATAAAATCTTAAAAAAAAAAAAGAATTAAGGCTGGAAAAACAAAAGGACTGAAGTCAGGGACTCTCTCCCCAGCTAGTAGGTATGACAGGAGAGGGAGCAGGAAATACTTGGGCCAGGAAGCTGTGTTCAAAAGCCAGAGAAGCTGAGGATCAGAGAGAGCAAGAACCAAAAAGCAATGGGACATAATGGCTGGATTCCTGTCAGGGAAATATCATGCTCTCCAAGATTTGTAGCTGGACATTTTTGTTCACTGATGACTCTGGAAACACTAGTTAAACTTCTGGATGTACAAAAGGAATGAGATCTTGCCATTTGCAATGACGTGGATGGAACTGGAGGGTATTATGCTGAGCGAAATAAGTCAAACAGAGAAAGACATGTATCATATGACCTCACTGATATGAGGAATTCTTAATCTCAGGAAACAAACAGCATTGCTGGAGTGGGGGGTGGGATGGGGGAATGGGGTGACTGGGTGATAGACACTGGGGAGGGTATGTGCTCTGGTAAGCGCTGTGAATTGTGCAAGACTGTTGAATCTCAGATCTGTACCTCTGAAACAAATAATGCAATATATGTTAAGGAAAAAAAAAAGATGATAGCAGGAGGGAAGAATGAAGGGGGGGAAATGGGAGGGGGAGACGAACCATGAGAGACGATGGACTCTGAAAAACAGACTGAGGGTTCTAGAGGGGGGTGGGAGGATGGGTTAGCCTGGTGATGGGTATTAAAGAGGGCACGTTCTGCATGGAGCACTGGGCGTTATGCACAAACAGTGAATCATGGAACACTACATCAAAAACTAATGATGTAATGTATGGTGATTAACATAACAATAAAAAACCTTCTGGATGTAAAGGGGCCATATTCTCAGGAAAGAAGTTAGATACTCCATCCCTGTTTTATTTCTGACTTCACAAGTGACTTTTTGTCATTGAAATGTCTCTTTCTGTTTCCAGCACCGAGTGGATTTTCTTCAGCTGATGATTAACTCCCAGAATTCCAAAGAAATAGACACCCATAAAGGTAAGCAAGGAAAGCTCCAGATGACTCTTGATGGGGTGGCTCAGAGACAGGGGGTGGTTCTGAGATATGGAGGAAGATTTTTAGCAGATGGAATATCAGAAAATCAAAGAAAGACACATGTTCAGATACAAATGGTAGCCAGAGCATTTTCCAGAAGAACACAGCCACAGTTTTTTCAAAGCTTGAAGGGCAATGTTAGACAAAGCAGTCAGTGGTCTGCCACATGGGAGCGTGTTTCCAATGTCAGTCCTCCAGCCTAATCCAGACCCATTTAATCAGACCCTCGGCCTGGAAATTCACATCAAGGCTCATCACGTCAGGAGGCACCTGGCCCCAGTATTGGCAACCTTCTTTTGGAACACTTGGTTAAACTTGTGTTCACTGGCTTAATCTACTCCCAAGTTTTTTTTCCTTTTGTAATTAAGAAGTAACTAGTGCAGGATGACTTTGCGACTGTGTACATGTGGTGTTTGTCTTTAAACCATCACCTACTACTTTTACCATCCGTGGATGGTATTTGACTAAAACTATTATTACTATGATGGTTGCAAAATGATGGCTTTCTACTTCTACCATTTCTTCTACATTTAGAGTGATAGTCCATTGTTAGGGTGGGCTTTCCATTCATCATCATTATTGTATTAGTTTATTTATATATGTCAGTATGATCTTAATATTACTTAGTCTCTTACATTTTTTTAAATTTAGATTGTCAATTCTTTCAGATTTGTCCTCTAGAAGCCATTTTAAGTGGGCTCCTGTGTCCTTTTTTTTCTCTTTCTTCTTCTTTATGGGTTCTATAGACTTTATTTTTTTAAAAGATTTTATTTATTTATTTGACAGAGAGACACATGAGAGAGGAAACACAAACAGGGGGAGTAGGAGAGGGAGAAGCAGGCTTCCCGCTGAGCAGGGAGCCCGATGCGGGGCTCGATCCCAGGACCCCTGGATCATGACCTGAGCTGAAGACAGATGCTTAACAACTGAGCCACCCAGGTGCCCCTAGACTTTATTTTTTATAGCAGTTTTATGTTCGCTGCAAAATTGAAAGACACAGAGACTTATCCCATATCCCTTCCGCCCCACCTACATACTGCATCTCCCACTATCAAAATCCCTCACGATGTGGTAATTTTGTTACAATCAATGCCCCTACAATGACAGATTATTACCACCCCAAATCAATAGTTTACATTACAGTTCACCCTTGGTGTTGTACATGCTATGGGTTTAGACGTATGTATAATGATGTATATCCACCATTATAGCACATAGAGTATTCTATGTCTTTTTCCCATTTATTTTATGAGCATTTCCTTGCATTCTGGTATGAGACATTCCAGGTTTCTCTTCTGTTTCCCCTGATGAGCCCTGGAATCATCCACTTCTCCAAGAAGCTCTGTTTCCTTTTAGTGAGAAATGGTATTTAGAAAGCAAAATCTGGGATCTAGGAGTGCTCATTGCTACAAGGGTTTCTTTGTTTCTATTTCCTCTCAGTGGGCCAAGCAAAGAACATCAAATATATTTACACAGGACTGATGAAGATAAATATTTCTATATCCATAACCAGTGATGTAATTATGGTCTCTGCATCTGAAAGAAAAAAGGAGTCTTGACTTAATTGTTGTTTCTATGACTGAAATATTCCCATTGTGGTTAATTTCAAGCTATCTATGGTTTGACAACCATCGCACAAAATTCTTGAATATATAACAGTTGATTCTAGAGAAAAACGATGGGCTTACTCTATGACACCACTCACTCTCTCCATATATATCTATATATCTATAACTATGCCTACTTCTATTTTTTTCTATCATCTATCTATTTATCTCTATCTATCTAGTTCTACTACTTTCTGTGATAAAGGAAATATTCTATATATGCTTGGTTCTATGAACCACTACACACATGTGGTTATTGAGCACTTGACATGTGGCTAGTGTCACTGAAGATCTGAATCTTATATTCTATTTAATATAATTAAGTAAAACTTAAATATAAATAGCCACATCTGGCAAGTGGCTACCTTATTGGACAGCACAGCTCTAAAGTTTGATTATCATGGGGTTCATGGTAATCAAGAGCAAGAATTTGATAGTTGAATTTTCCACAGCAGCATCACAGAAAGTATGACTGGGAAATCAGAACTCTATAGACCTTTCTTACACTTTTTTATGGTTTTTAGTTGTGAGTTATGTGTTTGTGGCAAGTGCCAAGTTCATTTCAGTGCTCTACGTATCCAAATGTCCTGATACAGTTCTGATCAAAGAGATCAGAGCATGACCATGCTGTCTTTCTGCCAGGAGAAAATCAAAGGAGATGCCAACTTATATTCAGAGTGGGGCCGTTCACTAAGGAAGGTGACTGATTCAGGCCATGATTGAATAGGCATTGCTAATTCCATTCACTGCATTCAGTTTGTCTATATTTCTTGCCAGCCAGTACCCTGCTATTGACACATTCTTTCTTCTGCTCCTTTAATGGCATGGATTATCCTAGTTCTATAGACTCTTCTCACTTTGTCTGTGTCATAGTTTCTGTACACATTGGAGATCATCCACTTGAGAAGTTGTGTGCCAGGTCTTCTATTAGCTGAGACCTCAGAAAGGTATAATCTATGCTTCTCAAGGTAGGTTGTGCACACAAATCACCACATCTCATGAAAGGTCAGATTTTGATTTGATACTTTTAGGGTGAAGTTTGAGATTCTGCATTTCTAATAAGTTCCCAGATGCTGCAGATCCCACACTTTGAGCAGCAAGAGTTTATCTGTAGCTCAATTGTGTTCTCTTAAGTTCCTGCAAATATGTTTAGATGAAAGATCATTCATTTTTTCCTGATAATTAAGCCTTAGCATTGCAAACTCTCTAAAGAAATTTAAGTTCTGTTTTAGCTGGAAGGATTTAAATTTTCCTGGGGGAGAATGCTATCCCATGTGACTTAGGACTGAAGTCCTTTTCAGATTCTCCAAAGGACATACAGAAAACTCTGTGTGCATTAGACAGAAATGCCAGCTCCTGAAATTGGTGGGGAGGGTGGCATGAGCAGGAGCAGATGGCCAAGAATAGTATAGACCATGGGAATAAGCACATCAAGACAATTTCTTGCTTTTCTGGCTCTGTAGGTAGACAGAGTGCAAACCACTGTGAGTTTGATTCTGAATTGCTTTTACATTTCCCCCCAAGGGAATTGGGAGTTTCCAATAGATTTCTCATCATCTAAACTGTGATGTTTTATATTCAGCTGCTCTAGCTAAAATGTCTTTGCTTCTTTTAGCTCTCTCTGATCTGGAGCTCGTGGCCCAATCTATTATCTTTATTTTTGCTGGCTACGAGACCACTAGCACTTCTCTTTCCTTCCTTGTGTATGAATTGGCCACTCACCCTGATGTCCAGCAGAAATTGCAGGAGGAGATTGATGCAACTTTCCCCAATAAGGTGAGTGGTACCTACCTGAAGAGGGAGTCAGGATACGCTTGGTTATGTCTCAGTAACACATTAGCCCTCAAACCAAGTGGGTTTTCATAGAAAGGTTTACTTCTAACTCATTAGCATGTCCAACATGGGGATGAGTCTCTGCTTCATATAGTTATTCGGTGATACTGGGGAAAGAGGCTCCACTTTTTTATACCTGCATTATCTGGAACTTGGGGACTAATTGTTGGCTGGGGAACAAGGAACTAGAGTGTTGCTCTCTTGCTTTTCAAATGTTTGGCCCTGAACTGACATCCATCTCATCAGTTCACAGCCGATTTGCAAAGTAGTTTCCCTTAAGTTCCCATGGGCTGGGAACTATGGGGGTCTTCATGGTTATTGGGTGGACTGTGAGTCTCTCTGCCACACACCCTATGAAATGGCAACCCTATTATCTCCATGTAACAATTCAGGAAACTGGGCTACAGAGAGACATCATAACGTTTTAAATTATCATATAACTAGTGGTGAAGAAGCCAAGCTAGGAGCCAGGGTGCCTAGATCCTGATCGACCTCTAACCTCTACAGTGTTGGCTCTTAAATATAACAGCAGGGCTCCTGGGTGGCTCTGTCGGTTAAGGGTCTTCCTTCGGGTTGGATCATGGTCCCAGGGTCCTGGGATCGAGTTCCACATCGGGCTCCCTGATTAGTGGGGAGTCTGCCCCCCCTGCCCCCACCCCTGCTCGTGATCTCTCTCTCTCTCTCTCTCCCTCTCTCCCTCTCTCAAATAAATAAAAAATATGTATATAACACCAAGTGATAGGCACATATTGACCACACTGTTTACTGATCCCTGCCCAACTTGGAGTTCCCTACTTATGAAGAGACCTGGCCTCTGGGGATGGAGTGCCTTATTTGGCAAACAGTGAAACCCTGAAGCAACAACAAGGAGACCCTTCCAGCAACAGAGGGTGGACTGAGAGTAGGGTTCTGATCCTCTATATAACGTTCCATAGAACTGACATTGTGTGTCCACATTTGGTAGCATCCAATCCTACCCTTCTCTTGCCCTACTTGGGTTGAAAGGAAGTAGTGTCTCCCCCAATTATTTATACGTTTTATATAATAGAGTGTTTCTCTCTAAATACTGTAAATATAATTGAAAATGTAGGGAGCAGGATATTTCCACTAGAAGAGTTTATGTGGAAGAGGGAATATTTTCTGTTGCACATTCTTCTTCCATGGTGCAGATGTGTGACCCCTGTTTTGAAAGGGAATGGTGACTTCAACTTCACTTAAGACTAAGGGTCATAGGGAAGGGAAAATAAAATAAGAGAAAAACAGAGAGGGAGGCAAACCATAAAAGACTCTTAAGTATAGGAAACAAACTGAGGGTTGCTGGAGGGGAGGGGGTGGGGGGATGAGGTAACTGGATGATGGGCATTAAGGAGGGCACCTGATGTAATGAACACTGGGTGTTATATGCAACCAATGAATCACTAAATTCTACCCCTGAAATTCATAATACACTCTATGTTAACTAAATTGAATTTTTAAAAAATTTTTAAAAAGATTAAGGTTCACAATCTATTAGTCACTTTAGTTCACATGAGGAAGAAAAACCATACCTGGTATTGGGAAGGATTCAGGTCCTGTTTAGGGGGTTGTCCCTGCAGTCTCCCCTTGTCATTACTATTGCACACATGTCAGTGGGCCATTGAGCAGGTCAAAGGACATGGTAGACATTAAAATGTCCATAAATGCCCTTTATCAAAGCAAATTATTCTTAGGTGTTCCTAACTCTTCAGTAGCAGTGTGTAGAGTGAGTTGAACGTTGATCCCAAATCTCAATGTATCAAAATCTGTTTCTTTCCTTCCAGGCATTGCCCACTTATGATGCCCTTCTACAGATGGAGTATCTGGACATGGTGTTGAATGAGACTCTCAGATTATACCCACTCAGTGGTAGACTTGAGAGGGTCTGTAAGAAAGATGTGGAAATCAGTGGTGTATTCATTCCCAAAGGGATAGTGGTGATGGTGCCGGTCTTTACTCTTCACCGAGACCTGGATCTCTGGCCAGAGCCTGAGGAGTTCCGTCCTGAAAGGTACAGGGAACCCTGGAAAGGGGAACCCACCCTCATGTTGAAGGGTATTCTGATATTTCCTTAGTATAGATGACAAGCATGTGGTTGTACAATTATTTATTTGTACATCTTTTTATTTTTAGAAGTATTTTTCTTATTACAAAATGATCACTGTTGTCAAAATTTTGCAAACTGTAGTTGAGAAAAAAGAAAATTAATGTCATCACCAGTCACATACATCATTATTAATCATGTGATATATGTCCTTGTGGATATTTTTCTATGCATACATAGATTACTAAGAGTTAGGATGGCATTATATATTTTTGAACTACTTACTTAATGTAACAGTAAGCTATAAAAACATACTGTATTTGTGTTTGTGATTATATGCATATACCATAATATACTTCACCATTATCTCATTTAAGAAAATGGGGCTTTTTTTTCCCTTTAAGTTTTTCTGCTCTCGGGCGCCTGGGTGGCTCAGTTGGTTGGGCGACTGCCTTCGGCTCAGGTCATGATCCTGGAGTCCCGGGATCGAGTCCCGCATCGGGCTCCCTACTCAGCAGGGAGCCTGCTTCTCCCTCTGACCCTCCCGCCTCTCGTGTGCTCTCTGTCTCTCTCATTCTCTCTGTCTCAAATAGATAAATAAAATCTTTAAAAAAAAAAAAAAGTTTTTCTGCTCTGTCTAGCTCTCTGAATTTACTCCTCACATTCTCACATTCCATTTTTGTAACCCTGGACCACAGATTCTGATAGCTGTAGTGTGAGAGCAGAGGCTGTTGAGCTGAGTTCACATCGCCGGCAGGAGGAACAACCTCCTGAGGACGGAGGTGTGCAAAGGTCCTGTGCTGTCTGTGGCTGCAGTCCTGTGTCAGCTCCCACCTCTGTCAGGATCAGGGGTTCATCCAAAGCAAGCTCATCTGCTCTCTAGCTGTCTGAGACATCCTCCTTGGAGGGTTCTTGAGCTTTCTGTTCTGATCATTCAGAGCAGAGTGTGGCTTTGGGTGCAGCTTGAATTCTGCTAAAGTCCGTGCTTTCTTGTTTATTGTATTGGTGAGCAAAATTTGGATGAACTTTTTAGGGATCTAGACGTTTAGCCCCTACCCCTAACTCCCTGCTGGCAGAGCCCTTCTCCTGTTGCATGGTGTCCCTAGTGCTAGCAATACATCTACACATAGTACTTGCTGAAAGAACTCAAGAATGACCAAGTCATCCGTTTTCTAGACCAGGAGACCTGATGGTTCCCATAAGCTCAGGAGTTCCCTCTCCTGTAGCTTCTCGAATGGAAACCAGAGAGCACTCCTGGTACTTGTCTGTGATTGATTCAGCCACGAGAGGAAGTGCTTACCTATGTGTGTCAGGGACTGTGCCAGGCGTATGAAATCCATGTATTAAAAGTGCCTATTATGGATAATTTTATTAAAGATTTTATTTATTTGAGAGAGAGAAACAGAGAGAGAGAGAGA
>NW_023270763.1:6540824-6555820 GCF_011800145.1 Mirounga leonina
CTTTACCCATGTAGTTTCCTCTGCCTAAAAATGTCCCTGTGCCCCCTACAAGGATCCTACTCATCGTTCAGACCCAGCTCCGACAGAATCCCCTCTGTTAGAGTCTTCCCTCACCAACCTCCTTGAACAGATATAACCACTTCATCCTCTGGGAAACTTCTGTCCCCCCAGCCCCAGTTCTATTATTACCCTTTCTACCCTCCAGCCCTGGACACCTATCAGCCTTAGATAGAGAGCTTCTCAAGGGCACAGTCTGTGTACTCATCAACATTATGAACCTAGTCCCTCACAAAGCACTATATGCTCAGGGAGCATCCAGAAAGGTTGGTGGAGTTGAGTTGGTATAGGTGAAATTGTGTCTGCATGGCCTGAGAAACTGTAGATTATATAGCATACCTATGGAATCCATGGGACAATGGAGCCCTGCAAATAGATAATTAATGCCTCCTGGGTGGCTCAGCTGGATAAGTATCTGCCTTTGACTCAGGTCGTGGCCCTGGCGTCCTGGGATCAAGCCCCATGTCAAGTTCCCTGCTCAGCAGGGTGTCTGCTTCTCTCTCTTCCTCTGCCGCTCCACCTACCTGTACTCTTGTGTGTGCTCTCTCTCTCTCAAATAAATAAGTAAAATCTTTTAAAAAATAGATAATTAAGAAAGAAGTGGCTGCAATCTTGGATAGCAACAATGGACAGACATAGGAAGCAGGAAGATGACCCCCAGGTAAAGTAGGAGAGAGAGACCAGGAATTCTGAAATATTTCTGCCCCCTTTTGGTGCCTTCACTGGGCACCATTCAGTGGGGTCATGCTATTATCCCTGTTTACAGATGTGGAAACTGATACTCAGTGACTGCATTGGGTTTCCAACAGCCACTGATCACAAGAACAAATTGTAAATAAGCAAACATGAAGAGAGACTGAAAAGTCTGTGCTCGACAACACCAGTATTCAATGCTTGCCCTTCCCTGATAAGGGTCCCTACAGGAAATAGTGAGACCCAAGCTGCAACAGCAAACTGGTTAAAATTCTGTCCCTAACTCCATGGCGATCTGCACAGCAGCTTCCCTGTGGGTCTTCCAGAACAAAGACTCCACCTCATCTCAGCAGGGAAGACAGATGCTAGTCAAGATGATAGTAAGGGTATTGTATGGGATTGCCTCCCTATGTTTCCCAGCAGAGAAGTACACAGAATACAAACAAACAAGGAAGATTCCTGTCATCTGATAATCTGGACAATTTTATTCTCTCACCTAAACACAAAGCTTTTCTTATTTTACTTGGAAATCAGGCCTCTGTGGGAACTAATGTGGTTTCATCCTTCTCCAAAATGCTTGCTCAGCTATGATGATTTCATAACTAAGTCTAATATGAGCATCCACCTGCCCTATTCACCTGAGGATCTGCTCCAGCTGGTTAGAATCTATTCTAACAGTGACAGGCTAGTCATTGCTGGGGACTAAAATGCAGCTGGCACCAGACCAATACAGATGGCCTTGTCTGCAAGGGGAAGTAATAGAGGCATGAACTTTGCTCCCCATCCTTCCCCAGAAGGAACACCTGACACGAGGAGACTCACATCCTCAGAGTTGTACAGAAGGTGTGAAGGAAGATACTGTGTCAAACACCCCATGGCTCTCATCTACTCCTTCCTGTACTAACATGCTCATCATATACTTTCCATACTCTACTCTAAATATGTGGGATAAAAATATAACTAAGACTCAGACATCATTCCGGTTGAAGATAGAGGAATCTAACATAATTATAGCACAGCCAAGGAAAAGTAACTGCTTCCTCCTCAACAGTGAAGGATTTATCTGCTTTCTCAGTCTCCCTAGCTACCGGTCAAAATTGAATCTCAAATACCATTCAGGGAAGCCTTAGGCTCAGATATCAGTGTAGGTGGACAGGTTGGCCAAAACTCAGTGATGCAAGGAGCCCTGGCTGTCTAATAGTTCCATCTCTTTGTATCGTGAGCCCACATGGCACCCCTTCTCAGAAGCTGGGCCTGATTTCTACTGGCCAAGAGAACTGCTCACAGTAGGAGAGCCAGTGTTGTTCTGGAATGATTTGTGCATCTCATTCAACTTTCACAGGTCACAATCTCAAGTGTGCAAAAATGAAAGGAAGATTATGTGTCTGTTCCTAAGCTGTCAAGCTCCTATTCTTCTCAGTAAGGCCAAACTTAATCTTGCCAATTCTGGATAACCAGGTGGTATCTAAGTGTTGGTGGCTGGGCCCTGTGGTTGGTGTGGCAGTGGTGAGGTAAGTGACATTCCTGCCATTGGAGAAGGTGGGCCCCTCTCCCATTGTCATTCGGTATTGGTTGGTCTCTCTACCTCCTGCATTCAGTCCATGGGCCAAGCACTAAATATTAAAAAGTCAAAATCCTTGTGTTATGAACCTGACACTCTAAAGGGATGAGAGACACTAAACAAATAACCACACAACTATGGAGCTATAAATCAAGACCTGCTATAGGGGCGCCTGGGTGGCTCAGTCGGCTAAGCCTCTGCCTTTGGCTCAGGTCATGATTCCAGAATCCCGGGATTGAGTCCTGGGATGGAGCCCTGCATCAGGCTCCCTGCTCAGCAGGGAGTCTGCTTCTCCCTCTGCCCTCACCCACTTGTGCTCTCTCTCAAATAAAATCTTTAAAAAAAAATCTATAAAGTAATGGTTTTGGTATATCTGGTGACTTTGCCCAGCCAGATAGCTGACCCTTACAAGCCTTTTAGAAATGTTCACTCAATATGAACTCATAAACAGTTCAACTGGTGGCTAAGAGAGGACAAGAGTTATAGAGTAACCCCAAATGATGCAATGTAGTTTCTTTTAGCAGGGGGAGGAGACATAAATTCAAGTTTTAGTTCAAACACATGTAAATGTTTGGAGTTTGCTGGATGTGGACTGCTTACTTTTTTTCTTCTTATGGATTATGTTTAAATGGCTCTTTCTACCTCTTGCTCTATGAGGAGGCACTAAGGTTATACATGATCAGAGACTTCATCGTGGATTCTAATTGGAGCCTGCCATGTCTGTCCAGCAGCGTAAATACATGGTGGGGAGCAGGACCATGACACCTCACTTCTCCCCACTCCCCTAGGACTTAAACCACCTATAGGATGAGAATGCACTTCTCCTCCTCCTCCTAGTGGGCAGAATTTGTCTCTAAACAGTTCCCCAAGTAGAGTACCTTGTGGGTCAATAATAGCTAAAACCCAAAAGAACCAACCACAGGAGTAAGGAGAGCTCATTCTCTCTTTACCAATACAGTGTTTTTATAAAATTCAATTAGGATTTCTAGGCAGAGCTGGGACCAGAGAGGAGAGTGAAACATTTCACTTGAGGGCAAAATTGCCAAAATCTCAGTAATCATATAAATGATATACTTTATTTGAATATAATATTTTTAAAAGTCAATATTAAAACAATAAGGGATAAAATATCAAAATTTTAAATAAAAAACCCTCTTACACTTTTGGTGGGAATGCAAGTTGGTACAGCCACTCTGGAAAACAGTATGGAGGTTCCTCAAGCTGTTAAAAATAGAGCTACCCTACAACACAGAAATTACACTACTAGGAATTTACCCCAAAGATACAGATGTAGTGAAAAGAAGGGGCACATGCACCCCAATGTTCATAGCAGCAATGTCCACAATAGCCAAACTGTGAAAGAAACCAAGATGCCCTTCAACAGATGAATGGATACAGAAGATGTGGTCCTTATATACAATGGAATATTACTCGGCCATCAGAAAGGATGAATACCCATCATTTGCTTTGACGTGGATGGAACTAGAGGTGATTATGCTAAGTGAAATAAGTGAAGCAGAGAAATACATTTATCATATGGTTTCACTCATATGTGGAACATTACCAATAGCATGGAGGACCACAGGGGAAGGGAGGGAAAACTGAATGGGAAGAAGTCAGAGAGCAAGACAAACCATGAGAGACTCTGGACTCCAGGAAACAAAATGAGGGTTACAGAGGGAGGGGAGTGGGGAATGGGATAACCGGGTGATGGGTATTAAGGAGGGCATGTGTTATGATGAGCAGTGGGTGTTATATGCAACTAATGAATCACTGAACACTACATCAAAAACTTATGATGTACTATATGCTGGCTAACTAAACATAATTAAAAAAACTAAATAAATAAACTAAAAAATAAATAAATAAAGACACAAAGTCTCTGACCATTTACAACCTCTCTCTCTCTTTCTCTCTCTCTCTATATATATCTATATCTATATTTATATAGATATAGATATATGTAATTCGCTACAAAAAACAATGGGAAGGAGAAAACTAGAGAATAATTCCAGGAGTTCCATCATTTGACTAACAGGGGTTTCCAAAGAAAGAATAGAAAAAAAATGAGACACATGGGGCACCTGGGTGACTTGGTTGGTTAACTGTCAGACTCGATTTTGGCTTAGGTCATGATCTCAGGGTTGTGAGATCGAGCCCTGCATCAGGCTCCACACTGGGCATGGACCCTGCTTGGGATTATCTTTCTCCCTCCCTCTGGCCCTCCCCCCACCACTCACATGTGCGCTCTCTCTCTCTCTCAAAAAAAAAAAAACAAAAACAAAAAACAAACAAAAAATTAAAACTGAGAGAAATAATACAAAAAAATTTCCCAGGACTGAAGAACCACGGTCTCCAGAGTGAAAAGCCAATACACTGCACCGTCCAATATACAGCCCCTGGACACACATGTGGCAAGTTACATTTAAATATACATTTATTAAAAATAGATAAAATTAGAAATGGAATTCCTCAGCCACACCAGCCACATTTCAAGTGTGTGATAGTCTCATGTGGCTGGAGGCAACCATATTGCACAACACAGATACAGAACATTTGCATCACAGCAGAAAGGTCTCTTACGGGCACCTGGGTGGCAGAGTCAGTTGACTGTCTGACTCTTGGTTTCAGCTCAGTCATGATCTCAGGGTCATGATCTCAGGGTCAAGCTCTGCACTCAGCAGACTTCTGCTATGAATGAGATGCCGTCTAAACTGGATACCCTGACAGCCAGGGTAAATGAGGCAGAAGAATGAATTAGTGAGCTAGAAGATAAGATGTGAGAAAAGAAGGAAGTTGAGGAGGCCTGGGATAAACAGCTAAAAGCCCATGAGATCAGACTAAGAGAGATCGATGATGCCATGAAACATTCCAATGTCAGAATTATTGGGATCCCTAAGGGGGTGGAGAGAGAGAGAGGACTAGAAGGTATATTTGAGCAAATCGTAGCTGAGAACTACACTAATCTGGGGAAGGAAACAAGCATTCATGTCCAAGAGGCAGAGAGGACCCCTCCCAAGATCAATGAGAATAGACCAATGCCCCAGCATATAATAGTAAAACTTGCAAATCTAAGAGCCAAGGAAGCTATCCTGAGAGCTGCTGGGGGAAGAGATTTACATACAGAGGGAGGAACATCAGAATAACGTCAGACCTGTCCACAGAGACCTGGCAAGCCAGAAAGGACTGGCAAGACATATTCAGGGTACTAAATGAGAAGAACATGCAGCCAAGGATACTTTATCCAGCAAGGCTGTCACTCAGAATTGACAGAGAGACAAGGAGCTTCCAGGACTGGCAGAAACTGAAAATATATGTGACCACCAAGCTGGCCATGCAAGAAATATTGAGGGAGATTCTATAAAAGAAGAAAGACCCCAAGAGTAATATAGACCAGAAATTTACAGAGACAATCTATAGAAAGAGGGACTTCACAGGCAACATGGTAGCACTAAAATCATATCTTTCAATAGTCACTCTCAATATGAATGGCCTAAATGCTCCCACGAAATGGCACAGGGTTGCAGATTGGAGAGGAAGACATGACCCATCCATATGCTGTCTACAAGAGACTCACACACAAGAGAACCTAAAGATGCACCCAGACTGAAAGTGAGGGGATGGAGAACATTTTTCATGCCAACAGACCTCAAAAGAAAGCTGGGGTAGCAATTCTCATATCAGACAAATTAGATTTTAAACTAAAGACTGTAGTAAGAGGTACAGAGGGACACTATATCATTCTTAAAGGGTCTATCCAACAAGAAGATCTAACAATTGTAAGTATCGATGCCCTCAACATGGGGGCAGACCACTACGTAAGCCAACTGTTAGCCAAAATAGACATATTGATAATAATACTTTAATAGTAGGAGACCTCAACACTCTACTCTCAGCAATAGACAGATCATCTAAGCAGAAGATCAACAAAGAAACAAGAGCTTTGAATGACACACTGGACCAGATGGACTTTGTAGATATATACAGAACATTCCACCCTAAAACAACAGAATACTCATTCTTCTCGAACGCACCTGGAACTTTCTCCAGAATAGACCACATACTGGGCTATAAATCAGGTCTCAGCAGATACCAAAAGATTGAGATTATCCCCTGAATAATCTCAGACCACAATGCTTTGAAAGTAGAACTCAATCACAAGAAAAAATTTGGAAGGAATTCAAACACTTGGAAGCTAAAGACCATCCTGCTTAAAAATGTTTGGGTCAACCAGGAAATTAAAGAAGAACTTAAACAATTCATGGAAACCAAGGAGAATGAAAACACATTGGTCCAAAACCTATGGGATACTGCAAAGGCGGTCCTAAGGGGGAAATACATAGCCATCCAAGCCTCACTCAAAAAAATAGAAAAACCTTGAAAACACAAGCTAACTTTACACCTTAAAGAACTGGAGAAAGAACGACAAATAAAGCCTAAGCCAAGCAGGAGAAGACAAACCATAAAGATTAGAGCAGATATCAGTGAATTAGAAACAAGAAATACAGTAGAGCAGGTCAATGAAACTAGAAGCTGGTTCTTTGTAAGAATTAATAAGATCGATAAGCCATTGGCCAGACTTATCCAAAAGAAAAGAGAAAGGACCCAAATTAATAAAATTATGAGTGAAAGGGGAGAGATCACAACTAACACCAAGGAAATAGAAACAATTATTAGAAATTATTATCAACAACTATATGCCAACAAATTAAGCAACCTGGAAGAAATGGATGCCTTCCTGGAAACCTATAAACTTCCAAGACTGAAACAAGAAGTAATTGACAATCTGAATAGACCAATAACCAGTAACAAGAGTGAAGCAGTGATCAAAAACCTCCCAAAAAACAAGAGTCCAGGGCCTCACAGATTCCCAGGGGAATTTTCCAAACATTCAAAGAAGAAATAATACCTTTTCTTCTGAAGCAGTTTCAAAAAACAGAAACAGAAGGGAAACTTCTAAACTCCTTCTATGAGGCCAGCACTATCTTGATCCCAAAACCAGGCAAAGACCCCATCAAAAAGGAGAATTACAGACCAATATCCCTGATGAATATGGATGCCAAAATAGTCAACAAGATCCCAGCCAAGAGGATCCAACAGTACATTAAATAAAAGGATTATCCATCACGACCAGGTGGGATTTATTCCTGGGATGCAAGGGTGGTTCAACATTTGCAAATCAATCAATGTGATAGAACACATTAATGAGAGAAGAGACAAGAACCATATGATCCTCTCAATTGATGCAGAAAAAGCATTTGACAAAATTCTGCATTCTTTCCTGATTAAAACTCTTCAGAGTGTAGGGATAAAAGGAACATTCTTCAAAATCATAAAAACCATCTATGAAAAGCCCACAGCAAATATCATTCTGAATGGGGAAAAGATCAGGAACACGACGAGGATTTCTTTTTTTTTTTTTTAATTATGTTATATTAGTCACCATACATTACATCATTAGTTTTGGGTTTTTTTTTTTAAAGATTTTATTTATTTGACGGAGAGAGACACAGCGAGAGAGGGAACATGAGCAGGTGGAGTGGGAGAGGGAGAAGCAGGCTTCCTGCGGAGCAGGGAGCCTGATGTGGGGCTCGATCCCAGGACCCTGGGATCATGACCTGAGCTGAAGGCAGCCACCCAACCGACTGAGCCACCCAGGTGCCCCACATCATTAGTTTTTGATGTAGTGTTCCATGATTCCTTGTTTACGTATAACACCCAGTACTCCATGCAATATGTGCCCTGCTTAATATCCATCACCAGGCTAACCCATCCCCCCACCCCCTCCCCTCTAAAACCCTCAGTTTGTTTCTCAGAGTCCATAGTCTCTCATGGTTTTTCTCCCCCTCCGATTTCCCCCCCTTCATTTTTCCCTTCCTACTATCCTCCTCTCCTTTTTTTTTTTTTTTAAAGATTTTATTTATTTATTTGACAGAGAGAGACACATTGAGAGAGGAGCACAGGCAGGGGGAGTGGAGGGGGGAGAGGCAGGCTTCCCGCTGAGTGGGGAGCCCGATGCGGGGCTCGATCCCAGGACCCTGGGACCATGACCTGAGCCGAAGGCAGACGCTTAACGACTGAGCCACCCAGGCGCCCCACCTCCTCCTCTCCTTCTTCTTCCTCCTCCTCCTCTTCCTCTGCTTCTTCTTCTTCTTCTTTCTGCTTCTTCTTCTTCTGCTTCTCCTTCCCCTCCTCCTCCTCCTCCTCCTCCTCCTCCTCCTCCTTCTTCTTCTTTTTGACATATAATGTATTATTTGTTTCAGAGGTACAGATCTGTGATTCACCAGTCTTACACAATTCACAGCGCTCACCATAGCACCTACCCTTCCCAATGTCCATCACGCAGCCACCCGATCCCTCCCACCCCCCACTACTCCAGCAACCCTCAATTTGTTTCCTGAGATTAAGAGTCTCTTATGGTTTGTCTCCCTCTCTGGTTTCCTCTTGTTTCATTTATTCCTCCCTTCCCCTATGATCCTCTGCCTTGTTTCTCAAATTCCTCATATCAGTGAGATCATATGATACTTGTCTTTCTCTGATTGACTTATTTCACTTAGCATAATACCCTCTAGTTCCATTCACGTCATTGCAAATGGCAAGATTTCATTTTTTTGATGGCTGCATAATATTCTATTGTACATATATACCACATCTTCTTTATCCATTCATCTGTTGATGGACATCTTGGCTCTTTCCATAGTTTGGCCATTGTGAACATTGCTGCTATAAACATTGGGGTGCATGTACCCCTTCAGATCACTACATTTGTATCTTTGGGGAAATACCCAGTAGTACAATTCCTGGGTCATATGGTAGCTCTATTTTCAACTTTTTGAGGAACCTCCATACTGTTTTCCAGAGTGGCTGCACCAGCTTGCATTCCCACCAACAGTGTAGGAGGGTTCCCCTTTCTCCGCATCCCTGCCAACATCTGTCATTTCCTGACTTGTTAATTTTAGCCATTCCGACTGGTGTGAGGTGGTATCTCATTGAGGTTTTGGATTTCCCTGATGCCAAGTGATGTTGAGCACTTTTTCATGTGTCTGTTGGCCATTTGGATGTCTCCTTTGCAGAAATGTCTGTTCATGTCTTCTGCCCATTTCTTGATGGATTAGTTGTTCTTTGGGGTGTTGAGTTTGATAAGTTCTTTATAGATTTTGGATACTAGCCCTTTATCTGATATGTCATTTGTAAATATCTTCTACCATTCTGTCAGTTGTCTTTTGGTTTTGTTGACTGTTTCCTTTGCTGTGCAAAAGCTTTTTATCTTGATGAAGTCCCAATAGTTCATTTTTGCCCTTGCTTCCCTTGCCTTTGGCAATGTGTCTAGGAAGAAGTTGTGTGGCTGAGGTTGAAGAGGTTGCTGCCTGTGTTCTCCTCAAGGATTTTGATGGATTCCTGTTTCACATTTAGGTCTTTCATCCATTTGGAGTCTGTTTTTGTTTGTGGTGTAAGGAAATGGTCCAGTTTCATTCTTCTGCATGTGGCTGTCAATTTTCCCAACACCATTTGTTGAAGCGACTGTCTTTTTTCCACTGGACATTTTTTGCTTTGTTGAAGATTAGTTGACCATAGAGTTGAGGGTCCATTTCTGGGCTCTCTATTCTGTTTCATTGATCTATGCGTCTGTTTTTGTGCCATTACCATACTGTCTTGATGATACAGCTTTGTAATAGAGCTGGAAGTCTGGAATTGTGATGCCACCAGCTTTGCTTTTCTTTTTCAACATTCCTCTGGCTATTCGGGGTCTTTTCTGGTTCCATCAAATTTTAGGATTATTTGTTCCATTTCATTGAGAAAAGTTGATGGTATTTTAATAGGGATTGCTTTAAATGTGTAGATTGCTCTAGGTAGCATAGACATTTTCACAATATTTGTTCTTCCAATCCATGAGCATGGAACATTTTTCCATTTCTTTGTATGACGAGGATTTCTTATTATCATAAAACAACTTCTTGGTCTCACTTAGGTAACGAGCATCTCTGAGTTCAGTCTCTCTGATCCTCACCTGCCATTTCTCTTTCCCTGCTCCTCCCAGAATGAGCTCAGGATGTCTGGGGATGTGACTTCTGGGCTGGGGAAGTGGGCCTCAGACCCTCTCTCTGCCCTGGACCTTACAAGTGACACCTGCTCTCTGCCCTGGTTCTACAGAGGCCCTTGATGGTCTGTGGCTGTGTTCATGGCTCTATAAGGACTGGGAATTGCCCCTACTGACCTGGGCCTTTCTCACTGGTCTCCGGGTCCCAGCCTCACCGTCCCCCCACTTTGCTGAGAGTGTAAGGTCACTGCTGTGTGTTCTCCAGCCCACCTCTGACAGGCATGTGCAGGCCCACTATTATCATCCCTGCATCACAGATGGGGAAACTGAGGCCCTTAGGGTTGAATAACTAGATCCCCCATCTCTTTTTGGCACAGGGGGTTTGGGATCCAGGCAAAGTCCACCCCTCAACCAGCACAGCCTAGTGGTGGCAGTAATATTCAGCCTTCTAACAGAGCAATTGCTGGGACCCTACCTCTCTACATATGTGTATACCTACCCCACACACACACTCCCTTGTACCCAAACCCCTACACACAAACACACATGCCCCCATGTACACACATCCTGTACACACAAACACACAACTTCTAGACACACACACTCCCCTGTACATTCAAACACATATCTAAACACACACACCCTTGTACAGAAACAGACACACACACACACACACACACACCCCTAGACACACACACCCCTGGACACAGACACACCACCACCACCACCACCACCACTTCCCTCCCTGCCTGGCAAGCCCAGCTGACAGTCAACCCCTGGACAGTCTGCTGAGTTCCCTGCTGTAGCATCCAAGATAGCCCAGCTCCTCTGTCTCTGGATTAGTTATTACTCTGTAACAAATTACCCTAGAACACAGTGGCATAAAACAATGATTTTATTATCTCAGAATCTGTGGGTGAGCAATTCAGAAGTGACTCAGCTGAGTGGCTCTGACCTTACTCTCATGAGGCTGTGGCCAAGCTACTGGCTGGGGCTGCCATCATCTGCACGCTGGACTGAGCTGGAAGCTACATCACAGGTAGCTCACTCGTGGACCTGGCAGGTCAGCACCAACTGTAGCAGGAGGTCTCAGGTGCATGCCACGTGGCCACTTAACTGTCTTCACAACATAGCAGCCGACTTTCCCCAGTCAAGTGACCAAGAGGGGCAAGGTGGAGACATCTTTTTCTCTTATGACTCGGCTGAGAGTCACACACCGACATGTCCACAATATCCTCCTGGCTTCCCAGGCCAGCCCTGTTCATGGGGTGGAGACTACATACCAGGAGGAGAGACACTGGGGTGCTCTTCAAAGTTGGCTACCCCTCCAGCTACAGCATGCTAGGGGCACAAAGCCTTGGTGTCAAGGAGGCCCGGCATGTGACAGGTTTCAATAAAATCAGTCCTCTCCCTTCTTCCATTTTGTCCTGATCCATGGGACTCCAAGACACCTACTTGGACACCAACTTCTTAGACACCAACACTCCTTTCTCTGCGCTCACCCACAACCACACTGCTGCCTCCTTGATTCACAGGAACTGAAAGCTGATGGCTTCCTCCAGTTTACCCCAATTACCACCTCTCTTCTGGATCCTATACATCTGACTCCACTGATTTAATGTGGCATGACAGACCACCCAAAAGGTTTGGACAATCTTTTATTTTACCCATGAAATAATGGACTGGACTCAGATGGCCAGCCCTTGTTTGGAGTCTCATGTGGTTGCAGACAGGGGTCATCCTGAAGGCTCTCTTCATATGTCGGGGTTGGAGACACTCAAACAGCTGGGCTTGGAATGCCTGGGGCTCCTGAGGCACTTCTGCCTTTGTAGATACATACCACGATGATAGATAGATAGAATGATAGTAGATAGATACATAGATAGATAGATACATAGACAGAGAGATAGAGATAGATATAGATGACAGGTAGGTAAATAGGTAAATATGATTAGATGATAAAGAGACAGAGACAGGTAAGTAGATGATAAATAGAATCCTATACACTTACATACAAACTTACAGTACAACACTTACAAACAAGAATTTGCATCTTCAAACAAGATTCCACAGAGAGGGCAATTCTTGGCCAAAAGAAGTGAATATGGAAGTTCACATACCCAACAGGGCCTTCCAGCCCCATGGACAGTCACCTACTCTGCAGAAGCCAGTCTGTCACAGGAGAGGAAACAAACCCCTGGGTTAGCTAATTTTGACTCGACATTTCTCTGGTCCTGCCTATGTTTGACCCCTAAAGATTTAAGCAGCTCTCATCGAGCATTTCATGCATCCTGGACACTGCGCAGCCTGGACATGACCAGACACACTGAGCAGAACTCTGGCACCAGAAAAACAATTCTAAGTCAGGGCTGGAGAGAGCCCATCTGAACACAGTGGAGCTTTTACTGCAGTGCATCCCTGCCCCCAAGACTGCCCACTCCTAGTTGTGATGACTATGAACCATAAAACTAAAAACTGCCCATTGTTTTACCAGCCAAAAGGGGGTTAATCAGGAATAAATGAGAATTGCAATCCAGAACAAACAGGCTGCAGCAACCACAGCCAAGTCTAAAGAACAAAGGGGAGGTATGTTTTTCAGGAGAAAAGGGGAAGCTGGGAAGGCTGTTACAAACTGGAGTCCATTGGAGAACACGGGAGTGAGAAGTGTGGTGGCTTCTCATTGGCAGAGCTCTTCTTGGGGAGAAGAGGTGGTGAATTGTGTTGACAAGGAGAGCCCTTCTTCCTCCAGCTGGGATAGTAAGGTAGAGCCAGGTCAAATCCCTGTGAGGTCAAGTCCATCACTTCCTGTTGGGTCTGGCTGGTAGGGCGTGAGGGCGCCCCCTGCTGAAACCTCCCCACTCCATCTCAGTGAGGTTCACATATTGATTATCATCTGACAAAGGCCCTTCTAAAAGGGGGATGTTTATATTGTTCTTGGAAAACTCCTGGACAACATCAGCTGAGACATTCATACCTTCATAGTTAAACCTTTGTGAAAGATGTCTGCAATTACTTTCTCAAATGGCAGATTGAAGCTGGACTCGACAGGGATGGAACCCAAATGTCCAAACGAACATGGCCTCCTGAGGACAGAGGATAATACAGCTATGAAAGTAATAGCTGACATTGATTACGTGCTCGCCGCATGCTCCGAAGTCTGTGTCCTAAACACCTCACACATACATCATCTGGTTTCATTGTCATGTCAGATAGGCACTGGCATTATGCCCCTATTTTACACAACCTGAGGCACTAAGTACCAAGGCGGGAAGTGTTAACTAATTAGCTCGAGGTCCCACGTAGAGGAGGAAGGTACCAGACTCCTGTCGCTGGGCAGCATACTCATCCCCAGTTGCTGGCAGTATTCACTCTTACGAGTTCACAGCTGCCCCACTCTCTGGAGAATCACTCTTAGCCAAACTGAATCCACTTCACCTAGGAGTTTGTGCCTCCTGGGGTTGGGAGGGCAGTCTATGATGACCCACTGATGGGGTACAAAATGCCAGCCCCTGCCTCACAGTCATATCCACTCTGTAATACAATTCTGGCTCCAGAGCTCCCCATGAGATCGGGCTACCCTGACCACAGCTTTGCTCAGCTTGTCCTCTTGCCCTACCCAGCTCCCCTCAATCCTTTCTCCTGAGAGCACTCTCGCAGTAGACCATTTGCTCCAGAGCCCCCACCTCAGGCTCTACTTTTAGGGACCTGACCTGAGACAATGACAAAGCCCAAGCTAATTTGTGCACAGTGGCATTCAGCTAAGGGGCATACAGGTGCTGAAATGTGGCCCAAGTTCTGTGGGTCCAGCTATGCAAAGGGGACACCTTTTCCTCATTTACCCAAAGCTACTGATTGATCTAGACTCAGCCCTGGACTGAGCTGGGATTCAAACCACAGGAGCTTCAGCTTCAGAGCACCCCATCTCTCAATCACTGTGTGGTGCTGCCTTGTTGTATTAAATAATACAAATCAGACTAAGGCAAGGGACGGGAAGATCTGTGTAGGCTCAAGCTGCTTTTGTGACCCACTTCTCCCAAAAACAATCACAACCTTCTAGAAGAGTTCCTTCCAAGAACTATGTTACTGACACATCCCAGAGTAAATGCTGACCTGCTATTTTTCATAATCCCCTGTAACTCCTACAAAGACATTCTCCCACAAAGTCAGGAAGTGGACACTGACACATTACTCCAAGTAACAATCAGAGCGCTCAATTCCCCCATCTGTCCCCACAATGTCCTTTATAGCAGAAGGACCCCGCTCACACATTGAGGTTACATGTCACCCCTCCTTTGTCTCTTTACTTCAATCTGGACCGCTTCCTTAGTTTGTCTCTGCCTTTTGTTAAAAAACAAAATTCCAGCAACTCAAGTTGAACATCTAATTGGTTTTATTAAGCGATTCATGAATCGGCACCATCCCACCTGCCAGCTAGACAGATGCTCCCAGGAGGTGTACAAAATGCAGGGTTTTCTAGGGAGGAGGGTGGGGCAGAAAGAGCACAGAGAGAAAAGAAAGCATTGCTTCAGGCCAGGACACCTTCATTCTGGGGGATGGACTTGCAGGGTTTCTATCCTGCAGATGACTCGTTAGTGCGAACAGGAAATTTCAGACGACCTTTAAATTATCATCTTCCTGGGATATTCT
>NW_023270763.1:6570820-6571823 GCF_011800145.1 Mirounga leonina
ATTTTAAACATATAAAAAATTATGGAGAATGGTCCAGGAAATACCCATGTGCACACCTAGACTTAATAAATGTTCTAATGTTTTTTCTAACCATGATCTCAGAGAATGGATTAGGTACCATCAGGATAAAAGTCTAGACTTCCAGGCATGGCTGCAACTGCAGAAACTGTCATGTTAAGTGTAATCAGGTCTATTTTCCCCACACAGGTTTTATGATGGGCGACAGCCTGTGTTGGCTATCACGGATCCGGACATGATCAAAACAGTACTAGTGAAAGAATGTTATTCTGTCTTCACAAACCGGCGGGTAGGCATTGGTTTAGTCTTAATTCACAGACTGACTGATTGATGGATTGATTTATATAGCTTTTATTTTGAAATATTTTTAGATTCATAGGAAGTTGTCTCGGGAGGTTCCATGTCCTGTGGCCTTCAGGCTATTTCCCCTTAGGTAATATCCTGCATAACTATAATATAGTATGGAAATGGAAACTGACATTGGTTCTAGCCACAGAGCTTATTCAGATTTCAAGTTTTATGTGCACTCATTTGTGTGTGTGTGTTGCTCTCTGAATATTTATCTTACATGTAGATTTGTGTATCCACCACCCCAGTGACGTTACAGGGCTGTTCCATCACCAAAAAGTCTCCCTCTTACTATTCTTTTATAGGCACAGTGTGAGCTTGTCTCTTATTATCTCAGGGTTTTCAGCAGAGCACACAGTTTTGTTTTGTTTTTGACAAGGTCAATTTATCCTTTTATCCTTTTATGGGTTGTGACTTTGGCATCAAGTTTGAAAAATCTTCACCTAGCCCTAAGTCCCTAGGATTTTCTCCAAGTATTTACTTTTTTGTTTTACATTTAACTATATAGTTTTATGTTTTATATTTATGATGTAAATCCTATATGGTTTTATGTTTCGCATTTAAGTCTGTGATCCATTTTGTGTCAATTTTTAGTGTTAATTGTGAGGTGTGAAGTGTAGGTCAAAGATCTTTGTTT
>NW_023270763.1:6571833-6627404 GCF_011800145.1 Mirounga leonina
TTAATCAGGAGGGCGTGATTGGTTCAGGCAGTTGGGGGCCACAACTTCAGCAGCTGCATGATCCTTGGCAGCAAGAGCCGTGGAGGGTTCTTTGTGGCTGCAGTGGCTGTTGGGGTCTTCAGCAGCACCACCAGATCCAGCGCCAGGAGGCTGGGGAAGGAGAATGGTGGCAAGAGTTGGTGCTATGCACACATCCATCTGTCGTGGCTGAAAGCAGGCTCACGCCCAAAACAGAGCTAGTGCCAGTGGTGGGGACTGTCCGCCTGTGGGCACACAGGGAGCCTTGAGTGTCTGGGCTGTCTGTGTGCACTCACATGGCTTCAGGGCTAGCCAGTGCATGCGCAGCAGCTGGGGGCTTGTGAGTGGAGTTCAGGCCGGCCATGTGAAGGTGCACAGCTTCAGGGTTTAGCTGTGGTCTCATGTGGCAGTGCAGTGACAGGAGTCAGGCCTGGCCTCAGGCACCTGAAAGCTGCTGGGGCCTGGGCTGGTGTTGTACGTGTGCTGAGTTACAGAGGCCAGACTGGCTGGTGGTGTAGATTCTGGGGCTCACAGTGTTGGTGGTGGCACGGCTGAGGCAACTCCAGTGAGTACAGATGGGACACAGCAGGACTGAGGCAGCTGGAGTCTGCAAATGTGAAAACCTGGGGGACTATCAGCAGCAAAATCTTAGAGGGTGCACAGTGCTCGGCTGGCTATTGGTTCCTCAGCCGCTGAGGCTGCTAGGGTCTTCTGCAGAGCAGGACACAGAGAAACATGGTCACTCATGCCCGGTGGCTGGTAGTCCTAGCTGTGTCTAGATGTCAGCCATGCCAGTCTCTGGGAGGTTTGAAACCAAAACAGGTCATTTGTGCTGTGCCCTGAAGGGCTGGGGCTAATAGTCGTTCACCCTTCTGCTGTTCCCCAGGAAGGGGAACTGTCTCAGTCAGGGAGTGTCCTCTTGGTGCTGAGCAGTGCTGGCCTGGGTCATGGGGTGATGCGGGCAAAATGAAGTTATTTTCCTTGCACAGTTATTCTCAGGAGTTTTCTCCACTCTGTTGTTGAAACTTCTTAAATGGACTCCTAAGCTCTTGGGCCTATTTTTGTTTGTGGATAGCTGTCTAATTGTTGTTCTTTGTGGGGTGACAGAGGCTGGAGTGTCCTGTTCCATCATCTTAGTGACATAATATCAGTCTTTCCTCACTGAGGTGATGTTAGCTGTAAGGTTTTTAGATGCTCATTATTGAGAAATTTTTCCTCTCTTCCTAGTGTGTGAGTTTTTATCATGAAATGGTGTTGGAGATATCCATTTTATTGTAATTAAAAATTTGGGGGGATGGATGCCTGGGTGGCTCAGTCAGTTGAGCATCTGCCTTGGGCTCACATCATGATCCTGGAGTCCTGGGATCCAGTTCTGCGTTGGGCTCCTTGCTCCGTGTGGAGGCTGCCTTTCCTTCTGCCTGCCACTCCCCCTACTTTTGCTCTCTCTCTCTGACAAATAAATAAATAAAATCTTGGGTCGCCTGGGTGGCTCAGTTGGTTAAGCGACTGCCTTCAGCTCAGGTCATGATCCCAGGGTCCTGGGATCGAGCCCCACATCGGGCTCCCTGCTCGGCAGGAAGCCTGCTTTTCCCTCTCCCACTTATGTTCCCTCTCTCACTGTCTCTCTCTCTCTCTGTCAATTAAATAAATTTTAAAAAAACAAACAAATTACATCTTAAAAACTTTTTAAAATTTAAATTCAATTTGATTGATATATATTGTATTATTCGTTTCAGAGGTAGAATTCAGTGATTCATCAGTTGCATACAACATCCAGTGCTCATTACATCAAGTGCCCTCCTTAATGCCCATCATCCAGTTAGCCCATTCCCCCACCCCCCTCCCCACCAGAAACTTTGTTCCCTATAGTTAAGAGTGTCTGAGGGTTTGCCTCTGTGTTTCCCTCTTATTTTATTTTTCCTTCCCTTCTCCTATGTTCATCTGTTTTGTTTCTTTTTTTAATTTAATTTAATTTTATTATGTTATGTTAGTCACCATACAGTACATCATTAGTTTTTGATATAGTGTTTCTTTTTTTTAAGATTTTATATTATATTATATAAATATTATATATAATATAAATATACAATATAATAATTGTGTAATATTATATTATATAAATATATATTTAAGATTTTATATTGTATATAATATAAGACTTTATATATACCAAGTCTTCGTTATCCATTCATCTGTCATGGACATCTGGATTCTTTCTGTATTTCGACAATTGTGGACATTGCTGCTGTAAACATTGGGGTGGATGTGCCCCTTCAAATCACTATGTTTGTATCCTTCTGATAAATACCTAGTAGTCCAGTTGCTGGGTTGTAGGGCAGCTCTATTTTTAAGTTTTTGAAGAACCTCCATACTGTTTTCCAGAGTGGCTGCACCAGTTTGCATTTCCACCAAGAGTTTCCATTTCTCAGCATCCTTACCAACATCTGTTGTTGCCTGAGTTGTTAATCTTAGCCATGAAGATATCCATTTTAAAACAAAATATAGTTTTGGAAAATGGAAGAAATATTCAAACTGGTTGGCTTGCTAGGCCAATCCCAAGATGGGAAATAGAATTATTTCTCTCTTTTTCCTTATTATTTCCTTATGTATATATTTTTCCTTTGGGGAAAATATAGAGGGAAGAGATTTCCATGTTACTGCACCATTTCTTCACAAGAGCAAATAGATTCCTAATCTTTTTAGTGTTAACTATGATGTTTTTTTTAAAAAAATCATCATATCAAGATATCCATTTTTCGAGTTTCTCATGCTGTGGATATATGCAAAGTCAGAACTGGTCTGAGGCAACATGCAGTTTTCCAGGCTATCTGGCTGTCTTCCAACAATCCAATTCTACTCTGCACAGCTGAGGAGACTATACTAGGTGTTAATCCTCTGTATTCCCCTGGAGGAGTAGTTTCCCTGCCAAATTTTCCCATACCACATTTACATTGAAAAGGAGGTGGACTATAAAGGCTGGAAAACACATCAGGTGGCTGGATGTGTCCTCAGTCTTGCAGAAGGCTAGGCATTGGGGATAAATATCTGTTGCTCACCTACCACAGGACCTACTATTAAGTTGATAATCACTAAATATTTGTTGAGTAATTTCTGCCTGTTTAACAAATTTTCCACAACCTTAGAGACCTCCAAAACTTATGTAGGGCAAATTGTGTTTTTCTTTGACTCTAGTGTTTTGGTCCAGTGGGATTTATGAAAAGTTCAGTTTCTTTGTCTGATGATGAAGAATGGAAGAGAATGCGAACATTGCTGTCTCCAACCTTCACTAGTGGAAAGCTCAAGGAGGTAAGAAAAGAAGAGGACTTTCAATGAGAAAGTTAAGGAATACATCTGGGGGCTGGTAGGAAATAAGATCATATTCCATCTTTAAGGGGTAGTATGCTAAATTTGGGCTTCCTAAAAATGGTCTTTATCTTCATGTCCTAGGAAAGACATGATAAGGTTTGTTATTAAATGTCCCTTACTGCCACGTGCTTATGAAAGCCACATCATTCTTGGACTTCATTTTCCAATTTAACTTCAGGTGGTGGTATATTTTGTGTGTAGATGTTCTCCATAATTGGCCACTATGGAGATGTGTTGGTGAGGAACCTGAGGAAGGAGACAGAGAAAAGCAAGTCCATCACCTTGAAAGAGTAAGTAGGAGTACAGCTGCTGGGATTCCAACTCTGTCACAACACTTTCTAGCTGTTGCCTCAGAGCCAAATCCCCACTGTTGAGTTACTCCAGCAAAGAAACATGTGGTATCACAATGCCAGTAGGTCATCCAAGAAGAGGTAGTTCACCTAAAAAGGTAGGGCCACCAGAAAAGAAAGGGTCTTCTTTTGTACACACGAGGCAGGATTCATTTATCTGCTTAGCTGTCACCTAGGATATTCTGGAAGATAAAAATACGTGGTTGAAAAGAAGACACATGATTGTATCAAATCTTTGAGTGTAGAGGGTATGGAATGGTGGAAGGGGAAGGCACTTGGTACATATTGGTGGGCACTGGGTGGGGCAGGAACATTAACATGTGGAACTTGGAATGATGTAAACCCCTTCTCAGTTTTGTTGAGGGTATTAGCAAAATACTAAATATTAACTTTTATGACCACTTGTCCTTCTTTCAATCTCAAAAGAGAGAAAGTCCTGCCCATGGGATGGGTAGGGTGACCATATTTTTTTGTGTAAACTGAGATATTTTTTAATTTTACTAAATGAAGAGATGTATGTTGGTACTCTCCTGGGAAAACTAGTGGCATGTGATCACATATGTCATCCCCTAAATCAATTTTGGATTGATTTATTTAATGTATATTTTTAAAGTAGGAATGTTTTAGGTTCTTACATTTTCTAGAAATGAGTGAGCCCTCAGAGCGAGCTAAGATCGCTGGAATTGAGACAGAGTGGGTCTTTCAGGAGACTTAGCAGGGGTGTAGAGAAGAAGGGATGGTGTTCCTGGCATTACAGAACAGGGTGTTGGTGTTCTGTCATGTGCTGAAGAGGAATCAGCTCTGAGCGTAGATACTGTGGTGAAAGAAGATCCAGATCAGTTTCACCTTTCTTGACTCCCTGAGGAAAGGTTAATTATTCCACCCTTGGTCCTGCTCAGACACAGTGCTTACCCACCTTCTACTGCCCATACACAAAAGACATTACTGTAATTTGTCATACTTTGGGTCTCTATCACTCCATGACTGAGCTCCTTGAGCTCAGAAATGTGTCTGATTTGCTCTAGTGTCCCCATCACCCTAGCACAAGGCCAGCTCTATCACTGCCACCTCATGAACACCACATGAGTGAGTGTGATGGCATATAGACTTTTCAGATGATGCAGTAGGTGGTTCTGAAAGTGTGGCTCTTGTCTTGCCTGGGCATGGGTATCTACATGCACTTCTTGCTGCATGTGTTGGATAAGGATAGTAAAGAGGTGTTGATCTTAATTATCCATGTCTTTGTTTCTCTCACAGCATCTTTGGGGCCTACAGCATGGATGTGATTACCAGCACATCATTTGGAGTGAACATTGATTCCCTCAACAACCCACAAGATCCCTTCGTGGAAAATATTAAGAATTTCTTAAAATTTGATTTCCTTGATCCATTATTCTTCTCAGTGTGTACGTACAGTACCATTTTTCTTTTTATCGTCCCATCCCTTTTTTTCCCTTCCTTCCTTCCTCCCTCACGTCTTCCCTTCCTACCTTTCTACAACAATTTTACTGAGCTATAACTTCATATAACATATATGTCCCCCATTTATTTATTTATTTATCTATTTATTTATTTATTTATTTATTTATTTATTATGTTAGTCACCATACAGTACATCACTGGGTTTTGATGTAGTGTTCCATGATTCATTGTTTGTATATAACACCCAGTGCTCCATGCAATACGTGCCCTCTTTAATACCCATCATGTGAAATAAGTCAAGCAGAGAAAGTCACTTATCATATGGTTTCACTTATTTGCGGAACATAAGGAATAACATGGAGGACATTAGGAGAAGGAAGGGAAAAATGAAGGGAGGGAAATCAGGGAGATGAACCATGAAAGACTATGTCCCCCTTTTAAAATGTACAGTTCAATTTTTACAGTCTGAGTGTTCATCATCCAAGGAATGGATAATGAAAATGTGGTATGTATATACCATGAAATCTTATTCAACCATAAAAATGGAAGGAAATTCTGTATTTGGGCAACATGGATGGATCCTGAGGGCATTATGATAAATGAAATGAGTCAGACAGGGAAAGACACATATTGTATGACCTCAATTACATGTGGAATAAAAAAAAAAAACAATATAAGAAACCAAGTCATACAAAAAGGAGATCAGATTTGTGGTTATCAGAGGCAGGGGTTGTGGGGTGGGACTTGAATGAAGGTGACCAAAGGTACACACTTTCAATTACAAGATAGATGAGTCCTGGACTGGTAAATACAACATGATGACTATAGTTAACACCGCTGTATGATGTATTCATAAGTTGCTAAGAGAGTAGATTGTAGAAGTTCTCATCATAATGGCAGAAAATTTTGTTTTTATGACTATATGAGATGATGGATAACTAATCTTATTGTGGTAATCATTTTTTTTTCTCATTGCTGTCAGTGGGAGAAATTCTTTTTATTTTATTATGTTATGTTAGTAATCATTTTTTATATATGTATGTCAAGTACATGCAGTACACCTTATCTTACACAATACTGTATTACTGTATGTCAGTTATAACTCAATGAAACTGAACTCTGCTTGGTGCATTCAAAGATATGTGTATCATTTAGTTCAGTCAACTGTTGGAATATTGTTATCAACACAGAAATCCTGTACTTTTTTACTATCACTTCCCACTTTCTTTAGCCCTAAGCAGCCACCAATCCTCTTTCTGTCTTAATAGATTTGTCTCTTCTGGACTCTTCATACAGATAAAATCATGTAACATGTGATCTTTGTGGCTGCCTCCCTTCATTAGCATGATGTTTTCAAGTTTCATCCATGTTGCACTATGCATCAGAATTCTCTTTTTATGGTCAATTAATACTCCATTATATGGACATATTGCATTTTGTTTATCCTTCCATCATTTGATGGACATTTGGGCTGTTTCCAACTCTTGGCTACTGTGAATAGTGCTACTATCCACATTCATGCACAAGGTTTTTTAAAAAAAATTTTTATTGTTATGTTAATCCCCATACATTACATCATTAGTTTTAGATGTAGTGTTCCCTGATTCATTGTTTGTGCATAACACCCAGTGCTCCATGCAGAACGTGCCCTCTTTAATACCCATCACCAGGCTAACCCATCCTCCCACCCCCCTCCCCTCTAGAACCCTCAGTTTGTTTTTCAGAGTCCATCGTCTCTCATGGTTCGTCTCCCCCTCCGATTTCCCCCCCTTCATTCTTCCCCTCCTGCTATCTTCTTCTTCCTTTTTTTTTTTCTTAACATATATTGCATTATTTGTTTCAGAGGTACAGATCTGTGATTCAACAGTCTTGCACAATTCACAGCACTCACCATAGCACATACCCTCCCCAATGTCTATCACCCAGCCACCCCATCCCTCCCACCCTCCCCCAACTCCAGCAACCCTCAGTTTGTTTCCTGAGATTAAAAATTCCTCATATCAGTGAGGTCATATGATACATGTCTTTCTCTGATTGACTTATTTCGCTCAGCATAACACCCTCCAGTTCCATCCACATCATTGCAAATGGCAAGATCTCATTCGTTTTGATGGCTGCATAATATTCCATTGTATATATATACCACATCTTCTTTATCCATTTATCTGTCGATGGACATCTTGGCTCTTTCCATAGTTTGGCTATTGTGGACATTGCTGCTATAAATACTGGGGTGCATGTACTCCTTCGGATCCCTACATTTGTATCTTTGGGGTAAATACCCAGTAGTGCAATTGCTGGGTCATATGGTAGCTCTATTTTCAACTTTTTGAGGAACCTCCATACTGTCTTCCAGAGTGGCTGCACCAGCTTGTATTCCCACCAACAGTGTAGGAGGGTTCCCCTTTCTCTGCATCCTCACCAACATCTGTCGTTTCCTGACTTGTTAATTTTAGCCATTCTGACTGGTGTGAGGTGGTATCTCACTGAGGTTCTGATTTGGATTTCCCTGATGCTGAGCGATGTTGAGCACTTTTTCATGTGTCTGTTGGCCATTTGGATGTCTTCTTTGGAAAAATGTCTGTTCATGCCTTCTGCCCATTTCTTGATTGGGTCATTTGTTCTTTGGGTGTTGAGTTTGATAAGTTCTTTATAGATTTTGGATACTAGCCCTTTATCTGATATGTCATTTGTAAATATCTTCTCCCATCCTGTCGGTTGTCTTTTGGTTTTGTTGACTGTTTCCTTTGCTGTGCAAAAGCTTTTTATCTTGACGAAGTCCCAATAGTTCATTTTTGCCCTTGTTTCCCTTGCCTTTGGCTCTGTGTCTAGGAAGAAGTTGCTGCAGCTGAGGTCAAAGAGGTTGCTGCCTGTGTTCTCCTCAAGGATTTTGATGGATTCCTGTTTCACATTTAGGTCTTTCATCCATTTGGAGTCTATTTTTGTGTGTGGTGTAAGGAAATGGTCCAGTTTCATTCTTCTGCATGTGGCTGTCCAATTTTCCCAACACCATTTGTTGAAGAGACTGTCTTTGTTCCATTGGACATTCTTTCCTGCTTTGTCAAAGATGAGTTGACCATAGAGTTGAGGGTCCATTTCTGGGCTCTCTATTCTGTTCCATTGATCTATGTGTCTGTTTTTGTACCAGTACCATGCTGTCTTGATGATGACAGCTTTATAATAGAGCTTGAAGTCCGGAATTGTAATGCCACCAGCTTTGCTTTTCTTTTTCAACATTCCTCTGGCTATTCGGGGTCTTTTCTGGTTCCATACAAATTTTAGGATTATTTGTTCCATTTCTTTGAAAAAAGTTGATGGTATTTTGATAAGATTGCATTAAATCTGTAGATTGCTCTAGGTAGCATTGACATCATCACAATATTTGTTCTTCCAATCCATGAGCATGGAATGTTTTTCCATTTCTTTGTGTCTTCCTCAATTTCTTTCATAAGTATTATAGTTTTCTGAGTACAGATTCTATGTCTCTTTGGTTAGATTTATTCCTAGGTATCTTATGGTTTTGGGTGCAATTGTAAATAGGAATGACTCCTGAATTTCTCGTTCTTCTGTCTTGTTGTTGGTGTATAGGAATGCCACTGACTTCTGTGCATTGATTTTATATCCTGCCACTTCACTGAATTCCTGTATGAGTTCTAGCAGTTTTGGGGTGGAGTCTCTGGGGTTTTCCACATAAAGTATCATATCATCTGCAAAGAGTGAGAGTTTGACTTCTTCTTTGCCAATTCAGATGCCTTTTATTTCTTTTTGTTGCCTGATTGCTGTGGCTAGGACTTCCAATACTATGTTGAATAGCAGTGGTGATAGTGAACAACCCTGCCGTGTTCCTGACCTTAGGGGGAAAGCTCTCAGTTTTTCCCCATTGAGAATGATATTCGCTGTGGGTTTCTCATAGATGGCTTTTATGATATTGAGGTATGTACCCTCTATCCCTATACTCTGAAGAGTTTTGATCAAGAAAGGATGCTGTACTTTGTCAAATGCTTTTTCTGCATCTATTGAGAGGATCATGTGGTTCTTCTTCTTTCTTTTATTAATGTATTGTATCACATTGATTGATTTGCGGATGTTGAACCAACCTTGCAGCCCAGGGATAAATCCCACTTGGTCGTGGTGAATAATCCTTTTAATATACTGTTGGATCCTATTGGCTAGTATTTTGGTGAGAATTTTTGCATCCATGTTCATCAGGGATATTGGTCTGTAATTCTCCTTTTTGATGGGGTCTTTGTCTGGTTTTGGGATCAAGGTAATGGTGGCCTCATAAAATGAGTTTGGAAGTTTTCCTTCCATTTCTATTTTTTGGAACAGTTTCAGAAGAATAGGTATTAATTCTTCTTTAAATGTTTGGTAGAATTCCCCTGGGAAGCCATCTGGCCCTGGGCTTTTGTTTCTTGGGAGATTTTTGATGACTGCTTCAATTTCCTTAGTGGTTATAGATCTGTTCAGGTTTTCTATTTCTTCCTTGTTCAGCTTTGGTAGTTTATACATCTCTAGGAATGCATCCATTTCTTCCAGATTATCTAATTTGCTGGCATATAGTTGCTCATAATATGTTCTTATAATTGTTTGTATTTCTTTGGTGTTGGTTGTGATCTCTCCTCTTTCATTCATGATTTTATTTATTTGGGTCATTTCTCTTTTCTTTTTGATAAGTCTGGCCAGGGGTTTATCAATCTTATTAATTCTTTCAAAGAACCAGCTCCTAGTTTTGTTGATCTGTTCTACTGTTCTTTTAGTTTCTATTTCATTGATTTCTGCTCTGATCTCTATTATTTCTCTTCTCCTGCTGGGTTTAGGCTTTATTTGCTGTTCTTTCTCCAGCTCCTTTAGGTGTAGGGTTAGGTTGTGTATTTGAGACCTTTCTTGTTTCTTGAGAAAGGCTTGTATTGCTATATACTTTCCTCTTAGGACTGCCTTTGCTGCATCCCAAAGATTTTAAACAGTTGTGTTCTCATTTTCATTTGTTTCTATGAATTTTTTAAATTCTTCTTTAATTTCCTGGTTGACCCATTCATTCTTTAGTAGGATGCTCTTTAGCCTCCATGTGTTTGAGTTCTTTCCGACTTTCCTCTTGTGATTGAGTTCTAGTTTCAAAGCACTGTGGTCTGAAAATATGTAGGGAATGATCCCAATCTTTTGGTACTGGTTGAGACCTGATTTGTGACCTAGGATGTGATCTATTCTGGAGAATGTTCCATGGGCACTAGAGAAGAATGTATATTCTGTTGCTTTGGGATGGAATGTTCTGAATATATCTGTGAAGTCCATTTGGTCCAGTGTGTCATTTAAAGTCTTTATTTCCTTGTTGATCTTTTGCTTAGATGATCTGTCCATTTCAGTGAGGGGGGTGTTAAAGTCCCCTATTATTATTGTATTGTTGTCCATGTGTTTCTTTTCTTTGTTATTAATTGGCTTATATAATTGGCTGCTCCCACGTTAGGGGCATAGATATTTACAACTGTTAGATCTTCTTGCTGGATAGACCCTTTAAGTATGATATAGTGTCCTTCCTCATCTCTTATTATAGTCTTTGGCTTAAAATCTAATTTGTCTGATATAAGGATTGCCACCCCAACTTTCTTTTGGTGTCCATTAGTATGGTAAATGGTTTTCCACCCCCTCACTTTCAATCTGGAGGTGCCTTTGGGTCTAAAATGAGTCTCTTGCAGATAGCATATCGATGGGTCTTGTTTTTTTTATCCTATCTGATAGCCTGTGTCTTTTGATTGGGGCATTTGGCCCATTTACATTCAGGGTAACTATTGAAAGATAGGAATTTAGTGCCATTGTATTGCCTGTAAGGTGACTGTTACTGTATATTGTCTGTGTTCCTTTCTGGTCTGTGTTACTTTTAGGCTCTCTCTTTGCTTAGAAGACCCCTTTCAATTTTTCTTGTAGGGCTGGTTTCCTGTTTGCAAATTCCTTTAGTTTTTGTTTGTCCTGGAAAATTTTTATCTCTCCTTCTATTTCCAATGACAGCCTAGCTGAATATAGTATTCTTGGCTGCATATTTTTCTCATTTAGTGCTCTGAATATATCATGCCCGTCCTTTCTGGCCTGCCAGGTCTCTGTGGATAGGTCTGTTGCCAATCTAATGTTTCTACCATTGTAGGTTACATATCTCTTCTCCTGAGCTGCTTTCAGGATTTGCTCTTTGTCTCTGAGACTCATAAGTTTTACAATTAGATGTTGGGGTGTTGACCTATTTTTACTGATTTTGAGGGGGGTTCTCTGTGCCTCCTGGATTGTGATGCCTGTTTCCTTCCCCAAATTAGGGAAGTTCTCTGCTATAATTTGCTCCATTATACCTTCTGCCCCTCTCTCTCTTTCTTCTTCTGGGATCCCAATTATTCTAATATTGTTTTGCCTTATGGTATCACTTATCTCTCAAATTCTGCCCTCATGATCCAGTAGTTGTTTATCTCTCTTTTTCTCAGCTTCTTTATTTTCCATCATTTGGTCTTCTATATCACTAATTCTCTCTTCTGCCTCATTTATCCTAGCAGTTAGAGCCTCCATTTTTTTTTTAAAGATTTTATTTTTTTATTTGACAGAGAGAAACACAATGAGAGAAGGAACACAAGCAGGGGGAGAGGGAGAAGCAGGCCTCCTGCAGAGCAGGGAGCCCAATGTGGGACTTGATCCCAGGACCCTGGGATCATGACCTGAGCCGAAGGCAGACGCTTAATAACTGAGCCACCTAGGTGCCCCTAGAGCCTCCATTTTTGATTGCACCTCATTAATATCCTTTTTGATTTCAACTTGGTTAGATTTTAATTCTTTTATTTCTCCAGAAAGGGTTTCTCTAATATCTTCCATACTTTTTTCAAGCCCAGCTAGTATCTTTAAAATCGTCATTCTGAACTGTAGTTCCAACATCTTCCTAATGTCCATATTGATTAGGTCCCTGGCAGTCGGTACTGCCTCTTGTTCTTTTTTTTGAGGTGATTTTTTCCGTCTTGTCATTTTGTCCAGAGGACAATAGGTGAATGAGAGAACAAAATGCTAACAGGGTAACAATGACCCCAGAAAAATATACACTAAACAAATCAGAAGAGACATGAAACCAGGGGAAAAGAAAGGGAAAGAAAGAAAAAAGAAAAAAAAGGAATATGATCAAATATGATCAGGCTGGTGCATAGATCAGTGCCACACACTAGATTTTGGTCATATTTTGGTCTGTTAGAAGAAAGTGCCTCCCAAAATTTTAAAGAAAGAAAAACTTATATATGTACAAAAATAAGGGTAAATACAATGAAGGGATGGACTATGACTGTAAAGATGAAAATTATAAAAGATTTTATAAAAGGAATTGATAAGATAAGAAGTTGGTTGAAAAAGAGAAGAGGAATTAAAAAAAAAGGGGGGGAGAGAACGTGATCAGGCAGGAGACTAGAACAAAGCCACACTAGAGATTCAGGGTATATTTTGGTCTGTTAGAAGAAACTGTATCCCAAAATTTTAAAGAGAGAACAACTTATATATATATACACCAAAAATAAGGGTAACTACTATGAAGGGATAGAATATGACTCTAAAAATGAAAAATAAAAAAGATTTTTAAAAAAGGGATTGATAAGATGTTGGTTGAAAAAGGGAAAAAGAAAAATTCAGAAAAAGAAAAAAGAAAGAAAATTTTAAAAATTAACTTTGAAATACTAAAGAATAATGGGGGAAAAAGCCATGAATTCTATGTGCTGTATTCCCCTAGTGCTGGAGTTCTGCCATTCTCATTGATCAGTAAACTTGGTCTTGGCTGGCTGTTCTTGCTGATCTTCTGGGGGGAGGGGCCTGTTGCCATGGTTCCCAAATGTCTTTGCCGGAGGCAATTGCCGGGCCGGACTAAGTAATCTGTTCGGGTTTGCTCTTGGGAGCTCTTGTTCCCTGCAAGCTTTCCGTACAGCTTTGGAGGACGTGAGTCAAAATGGTGGCCTCCCAATCTCTGCCCCGGAGGAGCCGAGAACTCGGGGTCCTGCTCCTCAGTGAGCCCCCAGAGAAAAGCCGTCAGTCACTCCCGTCTCCCGGGTCTCCGGCCACACTCCATGCTCACCTGGCCTGTGACTGAGCGTTTCTATCTCTGGCCCCCAACCCCGTGTGGAGTCTCCAAACCAGCAGATTCCTGTGGTGAGCTCTCACACCACTTCTCCTGGGGGAGGAAGGGGAGTCTCCCTGGATCTGTCGCTTGTTGGGTCCCTGCTGGAAGAGCAGTGGCCCAACTGTGCTGCGGATCCTGGTTTATGGCAACCCCGGGCTGAAAGCCCGCTCCTCGCCTCCGTCTCTGCTGCTGGCTTCCCCGCTCCGATACCTGGGAGCTCTGCTGCACTCAGGCACCCCCGGTCTTCCTGTGACTCCGAGGGTCCCGAGACCAGAGTGTCCCAGAGAGGGTTCCACCCACTGCTTAGCCACTGGAGTGAAATCCCTCAGCAGAGCAGACTTCTAAAAGTTCTGATTTTGTGCTCCGCGGCTCTATCACTTGCCAGTAGCCAGTGATGGAGGCTCCCTCCCCCCGCAGTCTATCTTCCTGAATATCACCTCGGATTCACTTCTCCACACATCCTACATTCCAGAAAGTGGTCGCTTTTCTGTTCAGAGAGTTGCTGCTATTCTTTTCTTCAATCTCCTGTTGAGTTCATAGGTGTTCAGAAAGGTTTGATCCCTATCTAGCTGAATTCCTGGGACCAGACCAAATTTAGGTTTCCTACTCCTCCGCCCTCTTCCTCCTCCCCACCCCAGCAAGTTTTTATATGCTTCTTGTCTATTTCATAACTTCTTCAGATAGATGTGTGTTCAAATTCTTGCTCATTTATAGTTCAGTCATTGCTCTGTTTGGTTTTGGGTTGTAAGAGTTCTCTGTATCTTCTAGATAAAAGTCCCTTATCAGATATATGACTTGCAAATTTTCCCCCCATTCTGTAGGCATCTTTTCACTTTCTTCATAGTGTTCTTTGTAGCATGAAATTTTTAATTTTGATGATGTACAATGTACGTATTTTTCCTTTTATTGTCTGTGACTTTAGTGTCATATTTAAGAATTTATTGTAAAATCTGAGGTCATTGACTTGTCCCAGCACCATTTATTGACAAGACCATTTTTATTCCATTGAATGGTATTGGAAGCCTTCTCAAAATTCAGTTGACTGTAAACACATGGGTGTAATTTTGGACTCCAAATTCAATTCCATTGATCTTTATGTCCCTCCTTATGCCTGGACCACAACGTCTTGATCATTATAGCTTTGTGGTAAGTTTTGAAACTGGAAGTTGGAGTTCTACAATTTTATTCTTTTTTCTTTCAAGATTGTTTGGCCATTCTGGGTCCCTTACGATTCCATATGAATTTTAAATTCAGTATGTCAATTTCTACAAAGAAGCCTGCTAGGATTCAGATAGGGAATGCATTAATCTGTAGATCAGCTTGAGGAGTATTGCCATCTTGATAATATTAAGTTCTAATCCATGACCATTAGATGTTTTTCCATTTACATAGATCTTTGTTAATTTATTTCAACAATATTTGTGGTTTTCAGAGTACAGCACTTCTTTTGTTAAAGCTATTCCAAATTTCCCAATTAAACCATTTGGCTCTCAGCTTATATTTATGGAGAGATACCAATAAATACATTTCCTTGTTATAAGAAAAAGCTACTCCTAAGTATTCTGTTCTTCTTGATGCTTTGTAAAGGAGTATATTCCTAATTTCACTTTTGGATTTTTTATTGCAGTGTGTGAAATGCAATTGATTTTGTATGTTGATCTTGTATCCTGAAACCCTGCTAAACTGGTTTATTAGTTCCAATAGACTTCTATTGCATTCCTTTAGATTTTCTATGTACAACATTATGTTCTCTAGTAATAGAGATGCTTTTACTTCTTTATTTCCTCTATGAATAACTTTTGTTTCTTCTTTCTTTCTTACCTTTTTTTTTTTTTTTCACACATTTCCTGGCTAGAACTTCTAGTACAATGTTGAATAGAAGTGGTGATAGAGACATCCTTGTTTTGTTTAATCTTAGGGGAAATTGTCCAGTCTATATCCATGAAGTGTGGTGTTAGCTCTGAGTTTTTCATAGATGCCCTTTATCAGGTTGAGGATATTCCTTTCTGTTCCTAGTTTGTTGAGTGCTTCTATTGTTAAATGCTGTTGGATTTTTGTCAAATACTTTCTCTGCCTGTATTGAGATTACCTTGTGGTTTTTAAAAAATTTTGTTGTTTTATTGTATTATATGACCTGGAGTTGCTGGGATAAACCCCTCTTGGTTATGGTATAACCTTCTTTTGATATGTTGCTGGGTTCAGTTTGCCAGTATTTTGTTGAGGATTTGTGCATCCGTGTCATAAGACACATTGGTCTGTAGTTTTCTTGTTCTGTGTTATCATTGCCTGGTTTTAGTATCAAGGTAACACTGGCCAGGTAGAATGAGTTTGGAAGTGTTCCTACCTCTTCTATTTTTTGGAAGAACTTGTGCAAAATCGGTATTGACTGCACTTTAAATATTTGCTAGAACTCACCTGTGAAACCATCTGGAGCTGAGCTTCTTTTTGTCAGTAGTGTCTTCACTACTAACTTAGTCTTTTTGTCTTTCAGATTGCCTGTGTTTTTTGTATGTCATTTTCTAATTCATCTTTTTCTAGGAATTCTTCCATTTCATCTAATTTATTGGCATTCAATTGTTCATAGTATTCCCTGTAGTCTTTTTTATTTTTGTAATGTCCTCTTTCACTTCTGATGATAGTAATTGGAATCTCTTCTCCTTTTTGCTTGGTCAGTCTAGCTAAAGGTCTTTTGAAAGAATCAGCTTTTCTTTGTTTGAATTTTCTCTTGTTTTTATTCTCTATTTCCTAAGTTTCTGCTCTTGTCTGTATGATGTGCTTCATTCTGCTTGCTTTTGGTTTAGTGTGCTCTTCTATTTTCGGCATGTTTTTGAAAGAAAGCTGGGTCATTGATTTGAAATCTTGGTTCTTTTTAAAGGTAGGCATATATAGTAATAAATTTCTTCCTGGTCATTGCTTTTGCTACAACCATGAGTTTTGGTATGTGGATTCTTCATTTTTTGTATTCTCCAAGTAACTCTAAAGTGCCCTTTTGATTTCTTCTTTGCCAACTGGCTGTAATAGGAGTGTATGATGTAATTTCCACAGATTCATGAGTTTCCATGTTGTTTGTGTTCTTGTTTTCTAATTTTATTCCATTGTAGTTGAAGGGCATACTATGTATTATTTCCATCCTGACACAATTTCTTAAAAAGAGTGATTAATTAAAGTAGCTTATTATGGTCTGGTGTTTCCAAAGAGGCTCTAGTCCAAAAATAAAAGGCTAAGAGATCCAGGAATGTAATCCTGTTCCCTTGGTCACTCCAAAGATGTGGCAGGAGACACTGATCTGACTGTTCTAGTGGTGGCCCATATGTGTGACTTGCTCTGGCTCAGCCATTGGCTTGAAAGTTCAAGTAAAGGTCATAGAGGGAATAACTCCGATATGAATGAATCCTGGTGTCTTTTAATCCTCAGGTTAGTAGACCAAATTATAATTGCTCCAGGGCAATTTTGCATTTTCACTGATATTTCCATTGTTTTTTTTTTCCCTTATAGTACTGTTTCCATTCCTTATCCCAGTTTTTGAAAAATTAAATATCTCACTATTTCCAAAAAGTGTTACTGATTTTTTCATGAAATCTGTAAAAAGGATGAAGGAAAGTCGCCTCAAAGATAAACAAAAGGTAAATCTGGTGGTGGTTACATGTGCATGTTCACTTTTGATCTTTTATTGAGCTGTATTCATCTGATGTGCACACTACTAAGTATGTTTTTATTGTAGGTAGAGAACTATAGGGTTTAGAGCAGGAGACTTCTAACATTTTAGAGAGAATGAAGAAGGTAGCGGTCAGGGAAGGAGATAAGAAGATGAGTCAGAGAGACAATGTTTAAAATTTAAGAATAATGTTTAAAATTTAAGAATAAGCATGCCAACGAGTATGTCACTGCATAAACTTTGGTGAGAGAAAAACTACCACTTACCTTAAGTGGTAAATTGTCAAAGCATAAAAATTACTGTGTACAATCATTTTCCTGGTAGTATGATTTTGCCAGATCTTACATTGGCAAAGGATCCCTTCAATTCTAAGCCTCGTTTCTTACACATTCTCTAGTGGAAGTTCCCCTCAGGCACCTAGTTATGTTAAATTTGAGGATATCATAGTGTGGAGTGAGCAGGTGTCTTCTTTGGACCCTGAGGCTGCAAGCTGGCCAAGTAGGCTTTGCCTTCCTGAGGCCTGGCGGCCAGCACTAGGATGGATGTAGGACAGGAAGACAGGGTTGGTACTCCAGCATGTCTCTGAAGATTGTACAGAGTTCTGGGAGGGTGGGGCATTGGAAGATGTTGACATGGAAGCTGCCCGTGGACTCTGCAGAGGTCAGGGGATTGGTCTATGTGGCCATTCATTAAGAATTGAGGCTGGAAAAACAAAAGGACTGAAGTCGGGCACTTTCTCCTGAGCTAGTAGGTATGACAGGAGAGGGAGCAGGCAACTCTTGGGCCAGTCAGCTGTGTTCAAAAGCCAGAGAAGCTGAAGATCAGAGAGAGCAAGAACCAAAAAGCAATGGGACATAATGGCTGGATTCCTGTAAGAGAAATATTGTGCTCTCCAAGATTTGTAGCTGGATGTAATCATCAAGACAGTATGGCACTGGCACAAAAACAGACACATAGATCAATGGAACAGAATAGAGAGCCCAGAAATGGACCCTCAACTCTATGGTCAACTCATCTTTGACAAAGCAGGAAAGAATGTCCAATGGAACAAAGACAGTCTCTTCAACAAATGGTGTTGGGAAAATTGGACAGCCACATGCAGAAGAATGAAACTGGACCATTTCCTTATACCACACACAAAAATAGACTCCAAATGGATGAAAGACCTAAATGTGAAACAGGAATCCATCAAAATCCTTGAGGAGAACACAGGCAGCAACCTCTTTGACCTCAGCTGCAGCAACTTCTTCCTAGACACAGAGCCAAAGGCAAGGGAAGCAAGGGCAAAAATGAACTATTGGGACTTCATCAAGATAAAAAGCTTTTGCACAGCAAAGGAAACAGTCAACAAAACCAAAAGACAACCGACAGGATGGGAGAAGATATTTACAAATGACATATCAGATAAAGGGCTAGTATCCAAAATCTATAAAGAACTTATCAAACTCAACACCCAAAGAACAAATGACCCAATCAAGAAATGGGCAGAAGGCATGAACAGACATTTTTCCAAAGAAGACATCCAAATGGCCAACAGACACATGAAAAAGTGCTCAACATCACTCAGCATCAGGGAAATCCAAATCAGAACCTCAGTGAGATACCACCTCACACCAGTCAGAATGGCTAAAATTAACAAGTCAGGAAACGACAGATGTTGGTGAGGATGCAGAGAAAGGGGAACCCTCCTACACTGTTGGTGGGAATACAAGCTGGTGCAGCCACTCTGGAAGACAGTATGGAGGTTCCTCAAAAAGTTGAAAATAGAGCTACCATATGACCCAGCAATTGCACTACTGGGTATTTACCCCAAAGATACAAATGTAGTGATCCGAAGGGGCACATGCACCCCAATGTTTATAGCAGCAATGTCCACAATAGCCAAACTATGGAAAGAGCCAAGATGTCCATCAACAGATGAATGGATAAAGAAGATGTGGTATATATATACAATGAAATATTATGCAGCCATCAAAAAATGAAATCTTGCCATTTACAATGACATGGATGGAATTAGAGGGTATTATGCTAAGTGAAGTAAGTCAATCAGAGAAAGAGAAAGTATCATATGATCTCACTGATATGAGGATTTTGAGAAACAAGAAAGAGGATCATAGGGGAAGGGAGGGAAAAGTGAAACAAGATGAAACCAGAGAGGGAGACAAACCATAAGAGACTCTTAATCTCAGGAAACAAACTGAGGGTTGCTGGAGGGGAGGGGGGTGGGAGGGATGGGGTGGTTGGGTGCTGGACATTGCAGGGGGGATGTACTATGGTGAGCGTTGTGAATTGTGTAAGACTGATGAATCACAGACCTGTACCTCTGAAACAAATAATACATTGTATGTTAATAAAAAATTTTAAAAAAAGATTTGTAGCTGGACATTTTTGTTCATCGATGCCTCTGAACACTAGTAACTTCTGGATGTAAAGGGGCCGTATTCTCAGGAAAGAATTTAGGTACTGCACCCCTGTTTTATTTTTGACTTCACAAGTGACTTTTTGTCATTGAAATATCTCTTTCTGTTTCTAGCACCGAGTAGATTTTCTTCAGCTGATGATTAACTCCCAGAATTCCAAAGAAATAGACACCTATAAAGGTAAGTAAAAAGAGGTTCAGATGGCTCTTGATGGGGCGATTCAGAGAAAGGGGGTGGTTCTGAGGTATATGGAAGATTTTCAGCAGATGGAATATCAGAATATCAAAGAAAGACACATGTTCAGATACAAATGGTAGCCAGAGCATTTTTCAGAAGAACACAGCCACAGTTTGTTCATAGCTTGAAGAGCAATGATAGACAAAGCTGTCAGTGCTCTGCCACATGGGAGCTTGTTTCCAATGTCAGTCCTCCAGCCTAATCCAGATCCACTGAATCAGACCCTCAGCCTGAAAATTCACATCAAGGCTCATCACATCAGGAGGTACCTGACCCCAGTGTTGGTGACCTTCACTTGGAACACTTGGTTAAACATGTGTTCACTGGCTTAATCTATTCCAATTTTTTTTTCCTTTTGTAATTAAGAAGTAACTTGTGCAGGATGCCTTTGTGACTGTGCACATAACGGTGTTTGTCTTTAAACCATCACCTACTACTTTTACCATCCATGGATGGTATTTGACTAAAACCATTATTACTATGATGGTTGCAAAATGATGACTTTCTACTTCCACCATTTCTTCTACATTTGGAGTGATAGTCCATTGTTAGGGTGAGCTTTCCATTCATCATCATTATTATATTTATTTATATATGCCAGTATGATCTTAATATTAATAACTTAGTCTCTTACATCATTTTTTTAAATTTAGATTGTCAATTCTTTCAGATTTGTCCTCTAGAAGCCATTTAAGTGGGCTCCTATACCCATTTTTTTCGTTCTTCTTTTTTTTATGTTTTCTATAGATTTTGTTTTTTTATAGCAGTTTTATGTTCGCTGCAAAATTGAGTGAAAGACACAGAGATTTATCCCATATTCCTTCTGCCCCACCTACCTATAGCATCTCCCACTATCAAAATCCCTCACGTTGTGGTAATTTTGTTACAATCAATGCCCCTACAATGACAGATTATTACCACCCAAAATCCATAGTTTAAATTACAGTTCACCCTTGGTGTTGTACATGCTGTGGGTTTAGACATACTTATAATGATGTATATCCACCATTACAGCACATAGAGTATTCTGTATCCTTTGCCCATTTATTTTCTGAGCATTTCCTTGCATTCTGGTGTGAGACATTCCAGGTTTCTCTTCTGTTTCCCCTGATGAGCCCTGGAATCAGCCATTTCTCCAAGAAGCTCTGTTTCCTTTTAGTGAGAAGTGGTATTTAGAAAGCAAAATCTGGGATCTAGGAGTGCTCATTGCTACAAGGGTTTCTTTGTTTCTATTTCCTCTCAGTGGGCCAAGCAAAGAACATCAAATATATTTACACAGGACTGATGAAGATAAATATTTCTATATCCATAACCAGTGATGTAATTATGGTCTCTGCATCTGAAAGAAAAAAGGAGTCTTGATTTATAGTTGTTTCTATGACCGAAATATTCCCATTGTGGTCAATTTTAAGCTATCTATGGTTTGACAACCATCTCACAAAATTCTTGAATATATAACAGTTGATTCTAGAGAAAAATGATGGGGTTACTCTATCACACCACTAGTATATAATATATATAGAGAGAGATAGATAGATAGATAGATATAGATATATATAACTATGTCTACTTTTATTCTATCTAACCATCTCTCTATCTATCTAGTTCTACTACTTTCTGTGATGAAGGAAATATTCTATATATGCTTGGTTCTATGAACCACTACACACATGTGGTTATTGAGCACTTGACATGTGGCTAGTGTCACTGAAGATCTGAATCTTATATTCTATTTAATATAATTAAGTAAAACTTAAATATAAATAGCCACATCTGGCAAGTGGCTACCTTATTGGACAGCACAGCTCTAAAGTTTGATTATCATGGGGTTCATGGTAATCGAGAGCAAGAATTTGATAGTTGAATTTATCTACAGCAGCATCACAGAAAGTATGACTGGGAAATCAGAACTCTATAGACCTTTCTTACACTTTTTTATGGTTTTTAGTTGTGAATTATGTGTTTGTGGCAAGTGCCAAGTTCATTTCAGTGCTCTACATATCTAAATGTCCTGATACAGTTCTGATCAAAGAGATCAGAGCATGACCATGCTGTGTTTCTGCCAGGAGAAAATCAAAGGAGATGCCAACTTATATTCAGAGTGGGGCCGTTCACTAAGGAAGGTCACTGATTCAGGCCATGATTGAATAGGCATTGCTAATTCCATTCACTGCATTCAGCTTGTCTATATTTCTTGCCAGCCAGTACCCTGCTATTGACACATTCTTTCTTCTGCTCCTTTAATGGCATGGATTATCCTAGTTCTGTCCCACTCTTCTCACTTTGTCTGTGTCATAGTTTCTGTACACATTGGAGATCATCCACTTGAGAAGTTGTGTGCCAGGTCTTCTATTAGCTGAGACCTCAGAAAGGTATAATCTGTGCTTCTCAAGGTAGGTTGTGCACACAAATCACCACATCTCATGAAAGGTCAGATTTTGATTTGATACTTTTAGGGTGAAGTTTGAGACTCTGCATTTCTAATAATCCCAGATGCTGCAGATCCCACACTTTGAGCAGCAAGAGTTTATCTGTAGCTCAATTGTGTTCTCTTAAGTTCCTGCAAATATGTTTAGATGAAAGATCATTCATTTTTCCTGACAATTAAGCCTTAGCATTGCAAACTCTCTAATGAGATTTAAGTTCTGTTTAAGCTGGAAGGATTTAAATTTTCCTGGGGGAGAATGTTATCCCATGTGACTTAGGACTGAAGTCCTTTTAGGATTCTGGATACTGAAAACTCTGTGTACATTAGACAGAAATGCCAGCTCCTGAAATTACCTATCTGTGTTGCTGGGGAGGGTGGCATAAGCAGGAGCAGATGGCCAAGAATAGTATAGACCATGGGAATAACCAGATCAAGACAACTTCTGGCTTTTCTGGCTCTGAAAGGTAGACATCAGAGTGAAAATCACTGTGAGTTTGATTCTGAATTGCTTTTACATTTTTCCCCAAGGGAATTGGGAGTTTCCAATAGATTTCTCATCATCTAAACTGTGATGTTTTATATTCAGCTGCTCTAGCTAAAATGCCTTTGCTTCTTTTAGCTCTCTCTGATCTGGAGCTCGTGGCCCAATCTATTATCTTTATTATTGCTGGCTATGAGACCACTAGCACTTCTCTTTCCTTCCTTGTATATGAATTGGCCACTCACCCTGATGTCCAGCAGAAACTGCGGGAGGAGATTGATGCGACTTTCCCCAATAAGGTGAGCGGTACCTACCTGAAGAGGGAGTCAGGATAGGCTTGGTTATGTCTCAGTGACACACTAGCCCTCAAACCAAATGGGTTTTCATAGAAAGGTTTACTTCTAACTCATTAGCATGTCCAGCATGGGGGTGAGTCTGCTTCATATAGTTATTCAGTGATACTGGGGAAAGAGGCTCCACTTTCTTATACCTGCATTATCTGGAACTTGGGGACTAATTGTTGGCTGGGGAACAAGGAACTAGTGTTGCTCTCTTGCTTTTCAAATGTTTGGCCCTGAACTGACATCCATCTCATCAGTTCACAGCCGATTTGCATAGTTTCCCTTAAGTTCCCATGGGCTGGGAACTATGGGGGTCTTCATGGTTATTGGGTGGACAGTGAGTGTCTCTGCCACACACCCTATGAAATGGCAACCCTATTATTTCCATGTAACAATTCAGGAAACTGGGCTACAGAGAGACATCATAACGTTTTAAATTATCATATAACTAGTGGTGAAGAAGCCAAGCTAGGAGCCAGGGTGCCTAGATCCTGATCGACCTCTAACCTCTACAGTGTTGGCTCTTAAATATAACACCAGAGCTCCTGGGTGGCTCTGTCGGTTAAGGGTCTTCCTTCGGGTTGGATCATGGTCCCAGGGTCCTGGGATCAAGTTCCACATCGGGCTCCCTGCGTAGTGGGGAGTCTACCCTCCCTCTGCCCCCCGCCCCTGCTTGTGATCTCTCTCTCTCACTCTCTCCCTCTCTCAAGTAAATAAAAATATATATATATATATATATTTTATATCACCAAGTGATAGGCACATATTGACCACACTGTTTACCAATCCCTGCCCAACCTGGAGTTCCCTACTTAGGAAGAGACCTGGCCTCTCGGGCTGGAGTGGCTTATTTGGCAAACAGTGAAACCCTGAAGCAACAACAAGGAGACCCTTCCAGCAACAGAGGGTGGACTGAGAGTAGGGTTCTGATCCTCTATATAACGTTCCATAGAACTGAAATTGTGTGTCCACATTTGGTAGCATCCAATCCTACCCTTCTCTTGCCCTACTTGGGTTGAAAGGAAGTAGTGTCTCCCCCAATTATTTATACTTTTTATATAATAGAGTGTTTCTCTCTAAATACTGTAAATATAATTGAAAAGCTAGGAAGCAGGATATTTCCGCTAGAAGAATTTATGTGAAAGAGGGGATATTTTGTGTTGCATGTTCTTCTTCCATAGTGCAGATGTGTGACCCCTGTTTTGAAAGGGAACAGTGACTTCAACATATTTCACTTAAGACTAAGGGTCATAGGGAAGGACAAATAAAATAAGAGAAAAACAGAGAGGGAGGCAAACCATAAAAGATTCTTAAGTATAGGAAACAAATTGAGGGTTGCTGGAGAGGAAGAGAGGGAATGGGGGGATGGGGTAACTAGATGATGGGCATTAAGGAGGGCACCGGATGTAATGAACACTGGGTGTTATATGCAACCAATGAATCACTGAATTCTACCCCTGAAATTCATAATACACTCTATGTTAACTAAATTGAATTTTTAAAAAATTTTTAAAAAGATTAAGGTTCACAATCTATTAGTCACTTTAGTTCACATGAGGAAGAAAAACCATACCTGGTATTGGGAAGGATTCAGGTCCTGTTTAGGGGGTTGTCCCTGCAGTCTCCCCTTGTCATTACTATTGCACACATGTCAGTGGGCCATTGAGCAGGTCAAAGGACATGGTAGACATTAAAATGTCCATAAATGCCCTTTATCAAAGCAAATTATTCTTAGGTGTTCCTAACTCTTCAGTAGCAGTGTGTAGAGTGAGTTGAATGTTGATCCCAAATCTCAATGTATCAAAATCTGTTTCTTTCCTTCCAGGCATTGCCCACTTATGATGCCCTTCTACAGATGGAGTATCTGGACATGGTGTTGAATGAAAGTCTCAGATTATACCCAATCAGTGGTAGACTTGAGAGGGTCTGTAAGAAAGATGTGGAAATCAGTGGTGTATTCATTCCCAAAGGGACAGTGGTGATGGTGCCGGTCTTTACTCTTCACCGAGACCTGGATCTCTGGCCAGAGCCTGAGGAGTTCCGTCCTGAAAGGTACAGGGAACCCTGGAAAGGGGAACCCACCCTCATGTTGAAGGGTATTCTGATATTTCCTTAGTATAGATGACAAGCATGTGGTTGTACAATTATTTATTTGTACATCTTTTTATTTTTAGAAGTATTTTTCTTATTACAAAATGATCATTGTTGTCAAAATTTTGCAAACTGTAGTTGAGAAAAAAGAAAATTAATGTCATCACCAGTCACATACATCATTATTAATCATGTGATATATGTCCTTGTGGATATTTTTCTGTGCATACATAGATTACTAAAAGTTAGGATGGCATTATATATTTTTTGAACTACTTACTTAATGTAACAGTAAGCTATAAAAACATACTATATTTGTGTTTGTGATTATATGCATATACCATAATATACTTCACCATTATCTCATTTAAGAAAATGGGGCTTTTTTTCCCTTTAAGTTTTTCTGCTCTGTCTAGCTCTCTGAATTTACTCCTCACATTCTCACATTCCATTTTTGTAACCCTGGACCACAGATTCTGATAGCTGTAGTGTGAGAGCAGAGGCTGTTGAGCTGAGTTCACATCGCCGGCAGGAGGAACAACCTCCTGAGGACGGAGGTGTGCAAAGGTCCTGTGCTGTCTGTGGCTGCAGTCCTGTGTCAGCTCCCACCTCTGTCAGGATCAGGGGTTCATCCAAAGCAAGCTCATCTGCTCTCTAGCTGTCTGAGACATCCTCCTTGGAGGGTTCTTGAGCTTTCTGTTCTGATCATTCAGAGCAGAGTGTGGCTTTGGGTGCAGCTTGAATTCTGCTAAAGTCCGTGCTTTCCTGTTTATTGTATTGGTGAGCAAAATTTGGATGAACTTTTTAGGGATCTAGACGTTTAGCCCCTACCCCTAACTCCCTGCTGGCAGAGCCCTTCTCCTGTTGCATGGTGTCCCTAGTGCTAGCAATACATCTACACATAGTACTTGCTGAAAGAACTCAAGAATGACCAAGTCATCCGTTTTCTAGACCAGGAGACCTGATGGTTCCCATAAGCTCAGGAGTTCCCTCTCCTGTAGCTTCTCGAATGGAAACCAGAGAGCACTCCTGGTACTTGTCTGTGATTGATTCAGCCACGAGAGGAAGTGCTTACCTATGTGTGTCAGGGACTGTGCCAGGCGTATGAAATCCATGTATTAAAAGTGCCTATTATGGATAATTTTATTAAAGATTTTATTTATTTGAGAGAGAGAAACAGAGAGAGAGAGAGACGGGGGAGAGGTAGAAAGAGCACAAGTAGGGGGAGGGGCCGAGGACCAGAGAGAAGCAGACTCCCCGCTGAGCGGGGAGCTCAAGGTGGGGCTTGATCCCAAGACCCTAAGATCATGACCTGAGCCAAAGGCAGACCCTTAACCAACTAAGCCACCCAGGTGCCCCTACTGTGGAGAATTTTTGACATATGCACAAGCATATTCTATAGAGACAAGTCTATGAAATACTTTTAATGAATCTCTATGTGCCCATCACCTGCCCAACAACCACTAACCCATATCAGCTGCCCCATCCACACACCATTATAATTCCTTATCTGTTTTCCGTATTACTTTAAGCCATATCATCTGTAAACATTTCAGTATCTTCTCCATAATATAACGAGGTTTTTTTTCTTTTCATTCATCTCCTTTTTTAAAAAAATTTTTATTATGTTAGTCATCATACAGTACATCATTAGTTTTTGATGTGTTCCATGATTCATTGTTTGCATATAACAGCCAGTGCTCTGTGCAATACTTGCCCACCTTAATACCCATCACCAGGCTAACCCATCCCCCCACTCCCCTCCCCTCTAAAACCCTCGGTTTGTTTCCCAGAGTCCATAGTCTCTCATGGTTCATTTCCCCCTCCAATTTCCCCCCCCTTCATTTTCCCCTTCCTTCTCCTAATGTCCTCCATGCTATTTCTTATGTTCCACAAATAAGTGAATCCATATGATAATTGACTTTCTCTGCTTGACTTATTTCACTTAGCATAATCTCCTCCACTCCCATCCATGTCGATGCAAAAGTTGGGTATTCATTCTATCTGATGGCTGAGCAATATTCCATTGTATATATGGACCACATCTTTATCCATTCGTCTATTGAAAGGCATCTCGGCTCTTTCTACAGTTTGGCTATTGCAGACATTGCTGCTATGAACATTGGAGTGCATATGGCCCTTCTTTTCACCACATCTGTGTCTTTGGGGTAAATACCCAGGAGTGCAATTGCTGGGTCATAGGGTAGCTCTATTTTTAATTTTTTGAGGAACCGCTACACTGTTTTCCAAAGTGGCTGTACCAACTTGCATTCCTACCAACAGTGTAAGAGGGTTCCCCTTTCTCCACAAGCTCTCCAACATTTGTTGTTTCTTGCCTTGTCAATTTTTGCCATTCTAACTGGTGTAAGGTGGCATCTCAATGTGGTTTTGAGAATAGACCACATACTGGGTCACAAATCAGGTCTCAACTGATACCAACAGATTGAGATTATTCCCTGCATATTCTCAGACTATAATGCTTTAAAACTGGAACTCAATCATAAGAGAAAATTTGGAAGAAATTCAAACACTTGGAAGCTAAAGACCACTCTGCTTAAGAATGTTTGGGTCAACGAGGAAATCAAAGATGAACTTAAACATTTCATGGAAACCAATGAGAATGAAAACACATCGGTCCACAACCTATGGGATACTGCAAAGGCAGTCCTAAGGGGGAAATACATAGCCATCCAAGCCTCACTCAAATAAAATAGAAAAGTCCCGAATTCACCAACTATCTTTACACCTTAAAGAACTGGAGAAAAAACAACAAATGATGCCTAAGCCATGCATTAGAAAAGAAATAGTTAAGATTAGGGGCACCTGGGTGGCTCAGTCATTAAGCGTCTGCCTTCGGCCCAGGTCATGATCCCAGGGTTCTGGGATCAAGCCCCGCATCAGGCTCCCTGCTCAGCGGGAAGCCTGCTTCTCCCTCTCCCTCTCCCCCTACTTGTGTTCCCTCTCTCGCTGTCTCTCTCTCTCTCTGTCAAATAAATAAATAAAATCTTAGAAAAAAAAAGCCCTACTATTAAAAAAAAATAATTAAGATTAGAGGAGAGATCAATGAATTAGAAACCAGAAATACAGTAGAGCAGATCAACAAAACTAGAAGCTTGTTCTTTGAAAGAATTAATAAGATCGATAAACCCACTGGCCAGACTTATCCAAAAGAAAAGAGAAAGGACCCAAATTAATAAAATTATGATGAAAGGGAGAGATCACAACTAACACCAAAGAAATAGAAACAATTATTAGAAATTATTATCAACAACTATATGCCAATAAATTAAGCAACCTGAAAGAAATGGATGCCTTCCTGGAAACCTATAAACTACCAAGACTGAAACAGGAAGAAATTGACAACCTGAATAGGCCAATAATTCAGTAATAAAATTGAAGCTGTGTTCAAAAACCTCCCAAAAAACAAGAGTCCAGGGCCTGATGGATTCCCTGGGGAATTCTACCAAACATTCAAGAAGAAATAATACCTATTCTTCTGAAGCTGTTTCAAAAAATAGAAACAGAAGGAAAGCTTCCAGACTCATTCTAAGAGGCCAGCATTACATTGATCCCCAAATCAGGCAAAAACCCCATCAAAAAGGAGAATTTCAGACCGATATCCCTGATAAATATGGTTTCCAAAATTCTCAACAAAATCCTAGCTAATAGGATCCAACTGTACATTAAAAGGCTCATCCACCATGACCAAGTGGGATTTATCCCCAGGATGCAAGGGTGGTTCAACATTTGCAAATCAATCAATGTGATAGAACACATTTATAAGAGGAGAGAGAACCATATGGTCCTCTGAATTGATGCGGAAAAAGCATTTGACAAAACACAGCATCCTTTCCTGATTAAAACTCTTTAGAGTGTAGGGACAGAGGAAACATTCCTCAAGTTCATAAAATCCATCTATGAAAAACCCACAGCGAATATCATCCTCAATGGGGAAAAGCTGAGAGCCTTTCCCTTAAGATTAGAAACATGTCAAGGATGCCCACTCTCGCCACTATTGTTCAACATAGTACTAGAAGTCCTAGCAACAGCAATCAGACTACAAAAAGAAATAAAAGGTATTCAAATTGGCAAAGAAGAAGTCAAACTCTCTCTCTTCACAGATGACATGATACTTTATGTGGAAAACCCAAAAGACTCCACCCCCAAATTACTTGAACTCATACAGCAATTCAGTAAATGTGGCAGGATACAAAATCAATGCACAGAAATCAGTTGCTTTCTTATACACTAACAATGCAACTGTAGAAAGAGAAATTAGAGATCGATTCCATTTACAAAGCACCAAAACCCATCCATAAGATACCTTGGAATAAACCTAACCAAAGAGGTAAAGGATCTATACCTAAGGAACTACAGAACACTCATGAAAGAAATTGAAGAAGACACAAAAAGATGGAAAAACATTCCAAGCTCATACATCGGAAGATTAAACATTGTTAAAATGTCTATGCTGCCCAGAGCAATCTATACCTTCAGTGCCATCCCGATCAAAACACCAATGGCATTTTTCAAAGAGCTGGAACAAACAATCCTAAAATTTGTATGGAATCAAATATAACGAGTTTTAAATAATACCTCACCACAATGCCATTATCACTTTCCCCAAATACACATGTTTCCTTGATATAAATATGGAAGAATGAATTTGGAATAAAGTGTAAGTCTAACCTTCAAGGAATTTATAGCTTTGTGGAACAGATAGACAAAAACTCAGTAATTATAGTGATTATTCATATCCGTGAGTGTGATTATAGTGGAATAGCATCACGTGCCTATGTAAATCATCTGAAAATCTGATCTGTTTAAGTGGTTGGGGGTGGTCCTAGCAGGGAGGGTAGGGAAGTCAAGGGAAAAAATAACAATGTAAATCATGGGAGGCATTTCTCCTGCTTCCCTTTTCCATGGATAGATGACCAGTATCAGTCAGTGGAGGCAGGATCCTACCTTCAGTCAGGCTCATTTCTTGCTTGCCTTTCAGAGTGTGAACATCTCATCACCCTGAATATAATTCTAGTGTTTAAGATAAATCTTTTCAAAAGCATTCATCTCTCATCTCTTCAACAAGACTGAATGCTCTCATAGGGGAAGGGGTATCCAATGACCTGTAGCTTATAATTGTCACAGCAGATAAGCATACCAGGGTTTCAGTAACCAGCCCATCAAAATTTCCTATGTACGCCGGTTGAGAACCCTGAATATGTAGGTCTCATGGTTTTTATGTTTCAATGACTTGTTTCCAACTTGTATTGTGGAGCCAGGTTCAGTAAGAAGAACAAGGACAACATAAATCCTTATACACACCTGCCTTTTGGAACTGGACCCCGAAGCTGCCTTGGGATGAGGTTTGCGATCATGAACATGAAACTTGCCCTGGTCAGAGTTCTGCAGAACTTCTCCTTCAAACCTTGTAAAGAAACACAGGTCAGAGAGAGAACTTTCTGCAAAAAGAATGTTTTTTGGGTTTTTTTTTAAACTAAGAGATATGGAATAAAGGTCGGGGGGGGGGGGCTCATTTATCCTTAGTAATTTGTTCTATCAGCCAGAGAATCTATCTGGAGTCATCTGTGACCTTGAAAGTTAGTTCAGCTCTTGAGTGCCACATCTGTGGTTTATGACCACCCAGTCATAAGGGTCATGTAGTCAGTACCATTCATGTGACATCATTATGCACAGACCTATGATCCTGAGCAGTATTTTAAATTTCTTTCAAGTCCACTGAAAGGGAGGGAACATGTTGTGCATAGTCATGACATGCAGTGATAACCACGATGTGACTTTTGAAGGATTCTCTTCTCCACCATAACTTACAGATACTCTGGTGACCAAGGTTCTCAAACCCTCATTGTACATGGGAATCAGTGGGTTTGTTAAAAATCTGGATGCCCAGGTCATCTCAGAAACTCTAATGTAATTCTCCCAGAGTATGGCTTTAAAAGTGCCCCCATGATTCTCAAGGGCAAGCAAGGTTGAGACTCAATGGTGTGAAGCATGTCTGCCTGATGTGAAGGACTCCCAGGGTCCAGGCCATCCTGGCTACTTGGCTCTACCTTCCACAAGCCTGGCTCCGGTCAGGCTGTGCTTCCATCCCATCCCAATCTGTCATCATGAATGGATGTTTCCATGGCAGAGGTGACAGGATGTTTAGCAGTGTGGATGTCCACACAATAAAATGTGTAATAAACACTCAGTATTCAACATATCAAAATTAACATAATAAAATAAAATTTAAAAAAAAGAAAGAAAATTAACTCTGGCACTTTTCAAAATTGTTTGCCATAATGGCTAAGAATCTGTTTTAAATTTTAAACACTCATCCTTTTTCCTTAAAATTAAAATAAAAAAAGAACACAAGCCAATATGAGTGTGTCTCCAGCCTGGTACAAAGTATTCAATAGATATTCTGTTGAAAGAGTGATGGATGAATGCTTCCATGCTCCAGTCTTGACAGCTTACAGAGTAATTTTAAAGAATCAGAGATAGATGAATCTAAAAATAGTATTTATATGTTTGTAATGCATTATTGTCCTTCATGTATCTTGCTTGCTTTGCTTCTGTTGTTGGCAGGGTTTCATTTGTTGGTTCTCATATACTTAACTGTTGCAGATCCCCCTGAAATTAAATTCACAACGGTTACTTCGCCCAGAAAAACCCATTGTTCTCAAGGTTGAGCCAAGAGATGGGAGTATGAGTGGAGCCTGACTTTCTCTAAAGACTTTCCCTTCGTTCTTCAAGAAGCTGTGTCCCAGATCACCAGAGACCTCAATTTCCTTTGTGAGTAAAACCCAGAAACGAAGATGGCCTTCATGTACTGCCCGTGATGGATGACTAGGGATTCCATACATTCATTTGGCTTTTTTGGTGTCTGTGTGGAGCATTATAGATTGTGGAGAGTGAAGGAGGTGGTAATAATTGCCGGAGATGTAGACTCAGCCTGTCTGGTTCACACAGACTACCCTCAGTTAGTGCCAGCTACTCCCCTGAGCACCGATCAAGAATAAAATTTTCTCAACAATTTTATCAACAAACTTTAATGAAAACAAGAATTAGTGTCATGACTGTGCTAGAGACATTTATATCATATGCCTTACTTTGAATATTTTACGTTAACTATCACACTGAGCCAGTCAATCAACACCTCTTTACAAAAGTATTAACTGATGGTTTTGTGCACATTAAGGGGGAATCCGTAGAACTGATGAGTGAGAGCCAGCGACCATCACAGTCACTGGGTGGCTGGAGCTTGTTCAGAACTCCAATGTGGTATGTTAAGATAGGTGAGAGTTAACCCACTGTGACTTTGCCCATTGCTCAGAAAGTATATTCAGAGTTTAACTCTACAGGTTTTGGAGCACATGTTTTTTATAACTCTCTATTGAGACACTTAGTATTATATGATTCATTTTCATCTCATCTGCCCTGCTGTTCCAGGAGGCAGGGAACATGCTTTCTCTTTGTGTTCCAGCCTCAGCTCCCAACTGTCCCGACACAATGAACATGGAATCAGAGGTGGTTGATTGGCCAGTTGATTGGACAGAAAGACTAAAAGCATTTGTCCATTTCAGCTGGTATCAGAAGCTGCACAGGATTCTTCCTTTTCCTTCCCTCCCCTCCCCACCGCTTCTTTCCCTTCTCCTCTCTTCTCTTCCTTTGCCTTCCTTCCTGGATAATTCAGTCCTAAAGCCATAGGTGGGGCACAGCCAGGTGGGCAGCCCCACATTGAGGGTCAGGGGCAGAGAAGGGAGTCACAGTGACTCCAAATTAGAGACTGAGTAGAGTGGAGAGGGTGTCCACATGAAAGAGCAGCCTGGCATGGGTGGGAGCCCAAGCTTAGTGAGAAGGGTCCCCACACAGAGGGTTGGTCTGGCAAGAACCCCCGGACCCTAACTACAGTGTGGAAAACCCAAGTAGCATGGTGGGGGCATACATGAGTGTGAAGAGATAGAGTGAGGGTTAGTTACATGAAAGGGGATTGATCAAATAAGTAAATATATTAAAGCTACATGGTTTCAGGGGTTTCTCGATGTTGGAGAAGTGTCATGCTTTCCTATGGATACATGATAGATTGGTAAAGAGAGATAGAAATGCGTGTGTTTGTCTTTGTGTAAAAACACATATCCCCTACCTCTCTCCACAGACAGTTCTTAGAAACATGACATTGTAAGAGCAATGAGCATACCTTGTGCCCATTTTTGGCTTATAAATGTCATTTTCGACTGCAAGGAACTAGGGCTTTTCAGAGAAATGGCTGATTCCAGGCTGGGAGAGCACATGATGAGCCTGAAGCATCTTGTGCTACACAGTGATGGGGACACATCCACAGGACACAGAGCTAATGTGAGGGGTTTCACCCACCCATCAGGCACGATTTGGGCATCATGGTCACTAACGATAGGAAGAGATTGTAACCCATTGAATAAAACTGGAAAATCGAGTACATACATGTAGAAAGAAATACAGGGATAGATTACAATTGAAGAGGACACTCACACAGTTTCAAAGTACTACAGCTGAGACAGCCATGAGTTACTGAGGAAAGAGCAGCTCACAGAGCGGAGACCTGGCAGACCAGTGAGCCTCATCAGGAACAGGAGGAAGTGATGGAGCATCACCTGAAGGATGTGGTGAAAAGAACCCAGCGTCACCTCGGGGATATTCTTGCCAAGGAGGCAAACCTGAAAAGAAATCCCAGGAATTGTCAGATAAACCAAAATAAAGGACTATCTACTCCTAATCTGTAACTGGTGTGTAATCTTCTACAAAGTCACAGTCCTGAAAATGATAAAAAAGAAAAAAACAAGCCAGGATTGGAGTCACTTGCCCCCCCAACCCCACCACACAGCAAACAATGCCTAATTACCTCGATAGAATATCCCAGGAAGATGATAATTTAAAGGTCGTCTGAAATTTCCTGTTCGCACTAACGAGTCATCTGCAGGATAGAAACCCTGCAAGTCCATCCCCCAGAATGAAGGTGTCCTGGCCTGAAGCAATGCTTTCTTTTCCCTCTGTGCTCTTTCTGCCCCACCCTCCTCCCTAGAAAACCCTGCATTTTGTACACCTCCTGGGAGTATCTGTCTAGCTGGCAGGTGGGATGGTGCCGATTCATGAATCGCTTAATAAAACCAATTAGATGTTCAACTTGAGTTGCTGGAATTTTGTTTTTTAACAAAAGGCAGAGACAAACTAAGGAAGCGGTCCAGATTGAAGTAAAGAGACAAAGGAGGGGTGACATGTAACCTCAATGTGTGAGCAGGGTCCTTCTGCTATAAAGGACATTGTGGGGACAGGTGGGGGAATTGAGGGCTCTGATTGTTACTTGGAGTAATGTGTCAGTGTCCACTTCCGGAGTTTGTGGGAGAATGTCTTTGTAGGAGTTACAGGGGATTATGAAAAATAGCAGGTCAGCATTTACTCTGGGATGTGTCAGTAACATAGTTCTTGGAAGGAACTCTTCTAGAAGGTTGTGATTGTTTTTGGGAGAAGTGGGTCACAAAAGCAGCTTGAGCCTACACAGATCTTCCCGTCCCTTGCCTTAGTCTGACTTGTATTATTTAATACAACAAGGCAGCACCACACAGTGATTGAGAGATGGGGTGCTCTGAAGCTGAAGCTCCTGTGGTTTGAATCCCAGCTCAGTCCAGGGCTGAGTCTAGATCAATCAGTAGCTTTGGGTAAATGAGGAAAAGGTGTCCCCTTTGCATAGCTGGACCCACAGAACTTGGGCCACATTTCAGCACCTGTATGCCCCTTAGCTGAATGCCACTGTGCACAAATTAGCTTGGGCTTTGTCATTGTCTCAGGTCAGGTCCCTAAAAGTAGAGCCTGAGGTGGGGGCTCTGGAGCAAATGGTCTACTGCGAGAGTGCTCTCAGGAGAAAGGATTGAGGGGAGCTGGGTAGGGCAAGAGGACAAGCTGAGCAAAGCTGTGGTCAGGGTAGCCCGATCTCATGGGGAGCTCTGGAGCCAGAATTGTATTACAGAGTGGATATGACTGTGAGGCAGGGGCTGGCATTTTGTACCCCATCAGTGGGTCATCATAGACTGCCCTCCCAACCCCAGGAGGCACAAACTCCTAGGTGAAGTGGATTCAGTTTGGCTAAGAGTGATTCTCCAGAGAGTGGGGCAGCTGTGAACTCGTAAGAGTGAATACTGCCAGCAACTGGGGATGAGTACGCTGCCCAGCGACAGGAGTCTGGTACCTTCCTCCTCTACGTGGGACCTCGAGCTAATTAGTTAACACTTCCCGCCTTGGTACTTAGTGCCTCAGGTTGTGTAAAATAGGGGCATAATGCCAGTGCCTATCTGACATGACAATGAAACCAGATGATGTATGTGTGAGGTGTTTAGGACACAGACCTCGGAGCATGCGGCGAGCACGTAATCAATGTCAGCTATTACTTTCATAGCTGTATTATCCTCTGTCCTCAGGAGGCCATGTTCGTTTGGACATTTGGGTTCCATCCCTGTCGAGTCCAGCTTCAATCTGCCATTTGAGAAAGTAATTGCAGACATCTTTCACAAAGGTTTAACTATGAAGATATGAATGTCTCAGCTGATGTTGTCCAGGAATTTTCCAAGAACAATATAAACATCCCCCTTTTAGAAGGGCCTTTGTCAGATGATAATCAATATGTGAACCTCACTGAGATGGAGTGGGGAGGTTTCAGCAGGGGGCGCCCTCACGCCCTACCAGCCAGACCCAACAGGAAGTGATGGACTTGACCTCACAGGGATTTGACCTGGCTCTACCTTACTATCCCAGCTGGAGGAAGAAGGGCTCTCCTTGTCAACACAATTCACCCCCTCTTCTCCCCAAGAAGAGCTCTGCCAATGAGAAGCCACCACACTTCTCACTCCCGTGTTCTCCAATGGACTCCAGTTTGTAACAGCCTTCCCAGCTTCCCCTTTTCTCCTGAAAAACATACCTCCCCTTTGTTCTTTAGACTTGGCTGTGGTTGCTGCAGCCTGTTTGTTCTGGATTGCAATTCTCATTTATTCCTGATTAACCCCCTTTTGGCTGGTAAAACAACGGGCAGTTTTTAGTTTTATGGTTCATAGTCATCACAACTAGGAGTGGGCAGTCTTGGGGGCAGGGATGCACTGCAGTAAAAGCTCCACTGTGTTCAGATGGGCTCTCTCCAGCCCTGACTTAGAATTGTTTTTCTGGTGCCAGAGTTCTGCTCAGTGTGTCTGGTCATGTCCAGGCTGTGCAGTGTCCAGGATGCATGAAATGCTCGATGAGAGCTGCTTAAATCTTTGGGGGTCAAACATAGGCAGGACCAGAGAAATGTTGAGTCAAAACTAGCTAACTCAGGGGTTTGTTTCCTCTCCTGTGACAGACTGGCTTCTGCAGAGTAGGTGACTGTCCATGGGGCTGGAAGGCCCTGTTGGGTATGTGAACTTCCATATTCACTTCTTTTGGCCAAGAATTGCCCTCTCCATGGAATCTTGTTTGAAGATGCAAATTCTTGTTTGTAAGTGTTGTACTGTAAGTTTGTATGTAAGTGTATAGGATTCTATTTATCATCTACTTACCTGTCTCTGTCTCTTTATCATCTAATCATATTTACCTATTTACCTACCTGTCATCTATATCTATCTCTATCTCTCTGTCTATGTATCTATCTATCTATGTATCTATCTACTATCATTCTATCTATCTATCATCGTGGTATGTATCTACAAAGGCAGAAGTGCCTCAGGAGCCCCAGGCATTCCAAGCCCAGCTGTTTGAGTGTCTCCAACCCAGACATATGAAGAGAGCCTTCAGGATGACCCCAGCCCCAGCCTGTCTGCAACCACATGAGACTCCAAACAAGGGCTGGCCATCTGAGTCCAGTCCATTATTTCATGGGTAAAATAAAAGATTGTCCAATCCTTTTGGGTGGTCTGTCATGCCACATTAAATCAGTGGAGTCAGATGTATAGGATCCAGAAGAGAGGTGACAATTGGGATAAACTGGAGGAAGCCATCAGCTTTCAGTTCCTGTGAATCAAGGAGGCAGCAGTGTGGTTGTGGGTGAGCTCAGAGAAAGGAGTGTTGGTGTCTAAACACAGGTAGTTCTTGGAGTCCCATGGATCAGGACAAAGGGGAAGAAGGGAGAGGACTGATTTTATTGAGCACATGTCACATGCTGGGCCTCCTTGACACCAAGGCTTTGTGCCCCTAGCATGCCTCTCAGTAGGGCAACATTGTGGCTATAGGGGTAGCCAGCTTTGAAGAGCACCCCGGTGTCTCTCCTCCTGGTGTGTAGTCTCTGCCCCATGAACAGGGCTGACGTGGGAAGCCAGGAGGATATTGTGGACATGTCGGTGTGTGACTCTCAGCCGAGTCATAAGAGAAAAAGATGTCTCCACCTTGCTCCTCTTGGTTACTTGACTGGGGGAAGTCGGCTGCTATGTTGTGAGGACAGTTAAGTGGCCACGTGGCATGCACCTGAGACCTCCTGCTACAGTTGGTGCTGACCTGCCAGGTCCACGAGTGAGCTACCTGTGATGTAGCTTCCAGTTCAGTCCAGCGTGCAGATGATGGCAGCCCCAGCCAGTAGCTTGGCCACAGCCTCATGAGAGTAAGGTCAGAGCCACTCAGCTGAGTCACTTCTGAATTGCGCACCCACAGATTCTGAGATAATAAAATCATTGTTTTATGCCACTGTGTTCTAGGATAATTTGTTACAGAGTAATAACTAATCCAGAGACAGAGGAGCTGGGCTATCTTGGATGCCACAGCAGGGAACTCAGCAGACTGTCCGGAGGTTGACTGTCAGCTGGGCTTGCCAGGCAGGGAGGGAGGTGGTGGCGGTGGTGGTGGTGGTGTGTGTGTGTGTGTGTGTTCAGGTGAGTGTTCATGTACAGGGGTGTGTTTGTATAGATTTGTGTGTCTGTGTACAGGGGGGTGTGTATGTACAGAGGTGTGTATGTATTTGTGTGTACAAGATGTGCATGTCTGTGTGTACAGGGGTGTGTGTTCAGGGGAGTGTGTTGGGTGTATGTGTGTGTTTGTGTGTGTGTATATGTATGGGGGTTTTGTACACACATGTAAAGGATTAGGGTCCTAGTAGTTATTCTGTGGGAGGATGAAGATTACTGCCACCAGTTGGCTGTGGTGGTTGAGGGGCAGACTCTCCCTGGATTCATTAGCCAGCTCTGCCAAAAACTGCTGGGGGATCTAGTTATTCAACCCAAAAGCCTCAGTTTCCCCATCCATGATTTTGGGGATTTGGGGGATTTTGTGAGGATTGAGGGTGTTAATACAGATGATGTTCTGATAGGATTTCAGGCATGAGGCAAGCCCCCAACACTGCTGGCTGTGATCACTGAGATTCATACTTCCTGAGCAGGCTCTCATGAGCTACAGAAGGGAGAGAAGTCACCCAGTTTAGCACAGATCAATTTGCTGAAGAGCCAGAATGACTCAGTCACTGGATTCCTGAGGATACGTTCTGAGGTTTCAGTTCTTCCCCTACCTCTTACCTTTGTGATATGAAGTATTTTTCTGTAAGTACACTTTACTGTTTTATATGAGGTCTTATGTCCTGCCTTGACACCTGACAAACCCCTGCACTGCCCTTTCTTTGGCCCACCCCACTGCCCCCGTTCTGTGGGCACAACTGATGCTTTGGCAGGCTTTCCCATAAGCCCACTTTGTGGTTTTCTCAGTTTTTATGGAGTTACGCCTCTGTTTTGGTGAATTCACTCATCTTGAATTAAGAGCGAGAAGGAAGTACTGGCTTGGAGCAATCTACCCTCTGGTGTCAATGTTGTCATGGCCGTGGTCACATTGGCCAAAGCTTGACCTGCCCTATTCCAGTGACTTGCAAGGGCTTACATCTTTAAGCCTCATGACCTTTCTGTTATGCAACCAGAACTGGTACTGATGATTAATTAACTGGTCTATTTACAGAGTATGTGACTTCTGCACTCTCCATCTTACTGATATTTGAAGGTGGTTGTGCAAAAAGGAGATTATTCCATCATTCCTGTATGCCTTCAAATCACCATACGTTATGGCACTCTTAGACCCAAGAATATAGAAAGGAGGAAGTTGTGGCTCCTACCCAGGAGGATCTCCTGAATTAATTTGAGAGACAGAAACATAAGTATTGTACAGCCAGTGAGCCCCAGGCCTCCTGCTCCAACCCATGAGAGAAGAATGGATCAGTATTAGTTTGCTGGGCGCCCGTAACAAAGAACCACTGATAGGGGAGCTTCAACAACTGAAATATATTCTCTCAGATTTCTGGAGGCTGGAAGTCCAAGATCATGGGGTCAGCAAGGTTGGTTCCTTCTGAGGTCTCTCTTCATGGCTTGCAGACGGCCATCCCCTCCCTGTGTCTTCATATGGTCTTCCCTTTGTGGATGTCTGTGTCCTGATCTCCTCTTCTCAAAGGGCACCAGTCGTGTTGGATTCGGGCCCATGCTAGTGACCTCATTTAACTTTCCTTTCCTTCTTAAAGGTCACATCTCCAACTGCAGTCACACTTTGAATTGCTGGGAGTTAGGACATCAACATACAGATTTGGAGGGGACACAATTCAGCCTATGCCAGGATCTGTGAAGAGAACCCATGAGCATGCACATGGCTGCCCCAGGAGGGCTAGGGGATCCACAGCAGTGACCGTGCACTCTCAGCAAACCTGGGTGGAGGGTGGGGCTGGGTCCTGGGTGCCAGTAAGAAAGGCCCAGGTCCGCAGGGGCAACTCCCAGTCCTTATAGAGCCATGGACACAGCCACAGACCATCAAGGACCTTCTTTGGAACCAGGCCAGAGAGCAGATGTCACTTGTAAGGTCCAGGGCAGAGAGAAGGTCTCAGGCCCACTTTTCCCAGCCCAGAAGTCACCCTCCCAAACATCCTGAGCTCATTCTGGGAGGAGAAGGGAAAGGGCAGTGGGGGATGGGATCAGAAAGACTGAACTAAGAAAAGCTCATTACCTAAGTGAGACCAGGAAGTTGTTTTATGGTAGCAAGGAATTCTCCCTCCCCAATGTCACCCCAGAGAAGGTCTCATGGGGATGACGATGTCAAGGATGAAAAGTTAAAAAGCAACATTTTCTTTAGGCATCTGTTTTCAAAAGTAGTGTGTCTCTCATTTCTGCAGTTGGGACCATAACACAGTTGATTGATTAACAAAGAAGAAATGGAACAATCAGAGAGCTGGAAAGAGTCTCACTGTTTGAATCGAGGCTTTCATTTTACAGATTTCACATTTAATCCTCCTAACAACCCTCTGAAGAAACTGAGGCACAGAGAGGTTAATGACTTGCTCATGGTGAGAGAGTAGAAAAGGTAGAGCCCTCTGACCTGTGGCCTTGCTCATTATGCTGAGCTGCTTCCAGACAAGCTCATTAGTCCCAGTGCTGGGCTGGAGCCCACTGGCCCCCAAAGGACAGGGATGGCTTTGTGGCTAATGTTGACCCCACAGCTGTCCTCTCAGAGCCTACATACTACTGAACGCACAGTAGGCCTTCAGTAAAATATTGTGGCTCTTTGTGAAACACATCTTGGAAATAGCACATGAACTCCACCAGTACTTCTATTGTTTTGTCACTTGGGCATTTCCCAACACCTGCTATCTGAGGTTCATCTGAACCTCAAAAATACCTAGAGGTCAGCAGGAAGGTTCTTGTTCTGGTTTTTGTTTAGATCCACAAACATTTCCTAGTTACCACTCTGGATCAGGTCCAAATGTGCCCTGTAGATAGGGAAAAGTCAGACCCATAGATAGATTCAATATGGCAGAAGGCCAGCTGCGGTGCTTTGAGAGCACAGAGAATGAACACTTGTCTCCAGAGGGGGCTGGGAAGAGCTGATACCTGGTCTGAGGCTTCTAAGAATCTATCTTTAAGAACGAATGTATAGATGTACATGCTTTAGAAAGTTAAACAGTACTACAGTAGTTATAACAAAGCTAGTGACACCTTACTCCACCTGATCTCTTTCTTGGTTTTCTCTCTCATTTTGGCAGAGGCCATCTCCTTGTAGCTTTCAGAATAGTGATGCAGAGGAGTAAATTTTTCTTAAGAATGTGTGTGTCTGAATATATCTCTACTCTACTGTCTTACTTGATGGCTGATTTGAGCATAGACTTCTAGGTGGGCTAGAATTTTCTCTGTGAACTTGAAGACCTAGAGACTTGTCTCTATCACTGTTGAGAAGATTAGTGGCCTTCTGGTTTCTGATTCCTTGTATGTGACCTGTGTCTTGCTCCCCTCACTCTCTGTGCAAGCATTTGGGATCTTCTTTTTGTCCCTGCTGTTCTGAAAGTAGATAACAGTGTGCCTTCGTGGATCTGCTATCATCCATTATGCTAGGCAGGAGTGTCTAAGAGGCCTTTCTGCAGCGATGCAAATGTTCTGTATCTGTGTTGTCCAACATGGTTGCCTTCAGCCACATGAGACTATTGCACAGTTGAAATGTGGCCGGTATGGCGGAGGAACTGCATTTCTGATTTTATCTATTTTTATTTATTTTTTATTTTATTTTATTTTTATTTTTATTTTTTTTAAAGATTTTATTTATTTATTTGACAGAGAGAGACACAACGAGAGAGGGAACACAAGCAGGGGGAGTGGGAGAGGGAGAAGCAGGCTCCCCGCAGAGCAGGGAGCCTGATGCGGGACTCAATCCCAGGACCCCAGGATCATGACCTGAGCCGAAGGCAGTCGCTTAACCAACTGAGCCACCCAGGTGCCCTGATTTTATCTATTTTTAATAAATGTGTATCTAATTGTAACTTGCCACATGTGTCCAGAGGCTGTGTATTGGACAGTGCAGTGTATTGGCCTTTCATTCTGGAGACTTGCTCTTCAGTCCTGGGAAATTTTCTTGAATTATTTCTTTCATTTTATCTTTTCTTTGTTCAGCAACCGCTATAGTCAGATAATGGAACTCCTTGAATTATTCTCTAGTTTTCCTATTTTTTTCCCTCCCATTTTTTGGAGTGAATTACTTACATAAAATTAACTTAGTAAACATATCTTTATTTAAAATTTTGATATTTTACCCCTCATTTATTTTTTTCTGATTGACTTATTTTTATTTATTTTAGTTTCATATGTAGAGTTCAGTTATTTGTTAATTGCATATAACACCCATTGCTCATTACATCAAGTGCCCTCCTTAATGCCCATCACCTAGTTACCCCATCCCTCACCCACCTCCAGCAACCCTGTTTGTTTCCTATAGTTAAGAGTCTCTTATGGTTTGTCTCCCTCTCTGATTTCATCTTATTTTATTTTTCCTTCCCTTCCCCTATGGTCCTCTGTTTTGTTTCTTAAGTTCCACATATAAGTGAAACCATATGATAATTGCCTTTCTCTGATTGATTTATTTTTCTTAGCATAACTATACCCTCCAGTTCCATTGAAGCTCAGATGTCCATTGACATCTGATGATGAATGGATAAAGGAGATGTGGTATATATACACAATGGAATATTACTCAGCCATCAAAAGGATGAAATCTAACCATTTCCCTCATTGATTTCTTTGTATTAATATTGATTTTTTAAAATATTGTGTTCAAATAAAGTGTGTTATTTATATGATTATTAAGAATTTGGCAATTTTGCCCTTAGGTGGAATACCTCACTCTCTTCGCTGGTCCCAGGCCTGCTTGGAAGTCCCAACTGAATTTTCTAAAACACTGTGTTGGTAAAGAGAGAATGAGTTCTCCTTACTCCTGCTGTTTGGTTCTTTTGGAGTTTAACTTTTCTTGACCTACAAGGCACTCCACTCAGGGAATTGTTTAGAGACAAATTCTGCCCACTAGGAAAGGAGGACAAGTGGGTTCTCATCCTAGAGTTTCTTTAGATCCTACAGAGGTGGGGAAAAAGTGAAGTGTGTTGGTCCTGCTCTCTGTCTGCTCTGTGTTTACACAGCTGGACAGACACTGCAGGCTCCAGTTAGAATCCAGGAAATAAAGTCTCTAAACATTTATGTTCTCAGTGGCTCCTCACACAGCAGATGGTGAAAAGAGCCATTTACACATAATCAATAAGAAGGAAAAAGGTCAATAGTCCACATCCAGCAAACTCTCACCTTTTAAATTATGTTTCATTTAAAACTTGAACTCACCTCTCCTTCTCCTGCTAAAAAAAAATACATTGCATCATTTGGGGTTACTCTATAACTCTTGTCCTCTTTCAGCCACCAGTTGAACTATTATTGAGTTCATATTCAGTAAACATTTGTAAAGGGCCTGTGAGGGTCAGTTATCTGGCTGGGCAAAGTCAACAGATATACCAAATGCCATTAATTTATTTTATTTTTTAAATTTTATTATGTTATGTTATTAGTTTTTGATGTGGTGATCCACGATCCATTGTTTTTGTATAACACCCAGTGCTCCATGCAGTACGTGCCCTCCTTAATACCCATCACCGGGCTAACCAATCCCCCCTCCCTCCTCCCCTCTAAAACCCTGTTTGTTTCTCAGAGTCCATAGTCTCTTATGGTTCATCTCTCCTCCAATTCCCCCCCACCTCATTTTTCCCTTCCTTCTCCTAATGTCCATTAATTTATACTCCCACCCTCCAGTCTTGACAGCTTACAGAGTAAGAGTAAGATCCCAGATATATGCATCTAAAAGTAGTATTTATGTGTTTGTAAATCATTATTGTCCTCCATGTTTCTTGTCTCCTTTGTTTTTGTTGTCAGTAAGGCTTCATTCCTGGTTCTCATATGCTTGTGTAACTGTTGCAGATCCACCTGAGAATGAGCACTCAAGGGATTATTAAAACAGAAAAACCCATTATTCTCAAGGTTGAGCCAAGAGATGGGAGTGTGGACAGAGCCTGACTTTCTCTAAGGACTTCCCCTTTGTTCTTCAAGAAGCTGTGTCCCAGATCACCAGAGACCTCAATTTTCTTTGTGAGTAAAACCCAGAAATGAAGATGGCCTTCATGTACTGCCCATGATGGATGACTAGGGATTCTGTACATTCATTTAGCTTTCCCAGTGTCTGTGTGGAGCATTATATATTGTGGAGAGTAAAGGAGGTGGTAATAATTGCCGGAGATGTAGACTCAGCCTGTCTGGTTCACACAGACTACCCCCAGTTAGTGCCAGCTACTCCCCTGAGCACCGATCAAGAATAAAACTTTCTCAACAATTTTATCAACAAACTTTAATGAAAACAAGAATTAGTGTCATGACTGTGCTAGAGACATTTATATCATATGCCTTACTTTGAATATTTTACGTTAACTATCACACTGAGCCAGTCAATCAACACCTCTTTACAAAAGTATTAACTGATGGTTTTGTGCACATTAAGGGGGAATCCGTAGAACTGATGAGTGAGAGCCAGCGACCATCACAGTCACTGGGTGGCTGGAGCTTGTTCAGAACTCCAATGTGATATGTTAAGATAGGTGAGAGTTAACCCACTGTGACTTTGCCCATGGCTCAGAAAGTATATTCAGAGTTTAACTCTACAGGTTTTGGAGCGCATGTTTTTTATAACTCGACCGAGGCACTTAGTATTATATGATTAGTTTTGATTTAAAGTTTTCATCTCATCTGCCCGGCTGTTCCGGGAGGCAGGGAACATACTTTCTCTTTGTGTTCCAGCCTCAGCTCCCAACTGTCCCGACACAATGAACATGGAATCAGAGGTGGTTGATTGGACAGCAAGGCTAAAAGCATTTGTCCATTTCAGTTGGTATCAGAAGCTGCACAGGATTCTTCCTTTTCCTTCCCCTCCCCACTGCTTCTTTCCCTTCTCCTCTCTTCTCTTCCTTTGCCTTCCTTCCTGGATCATTCAGTCCTAAAACCATAGGTGGGGCACAGCCAGGTGGGCAGCCCCACATTGAGGGTCAGGGGCAGAGAAGGAGTCACAGTGACTCCAAGTTAGAAACTGAGTAGGGTGGGGAGGGTGTCCACGTGGAAGAGCAGCCGGGCATGGGTGTGGGAGCCCAAGCTAGGTGAGAAAGATGTCCACACAGAGGGATGGTCTGGCGAGAGTCCACAATAGGACAGGGTAAAATCTCAACATCACCTCTGGAATATTCTTACCAGGGAGGCAAACCTTCAAGAAATCCTAAAAAAATCAGACAAAACCAAATAAAGGAATATCTACTCCTAATCTGTAACTGGTGTGTCATCTTCAATAAAGTCAAGGTCCTGAAAGTGATTAAAAAAAGAAAAAAGAAAAAACAAGCCCAGATTGGAGCCATTTGCCCCCCAACCCCACCTCACAGCAAACTAAGACTAATCACAGTTTCAACTTATCCCAGGAAGGTGACCTTTTAACAGTCCATCTGAAATTTCCTGATGGGCACTAGTGAATTATCTTCAGGATAGAAACCCTGCAAGTCCATCCCCCAGAAAGAAGGTGTCTTGGCCTGAAACAATCCTTTCTTTTCCCTCTATGCACTTCTTGCTCCACCCTCCTTCCTAGAAAACCCTGCATTTTGTACACCTCCTGGGAGCATCTGTCTACTTGCCAGGTGTGATGGTGCTGATTCATTAATCCCTTAATAAAGCCAATTAGCTCTTCAACTTGATTGTTGGAATTCTGTTCTTTAACAAAAGGCTCAACTTAGACTAAGTAAGTGTTCCAGACTGAAGTAAAGAGACTAAAGAGGGGTGAAATGTAAAATCAGTGACCGAGTGAAGTCCTTCTGCTATAAAGGACATTGGGGAAACAGGCTCTGATGGTTACTTGGCAGTAATGTGTCAGCGTCCACTTCCTGACTTTGAGGGAGAATGTCTTTGTAGGAATTACAGGAGCTTATGAAACATCAGGTCAGCAATTTACTCTGAGATGGATCGGGAACATAGTTCATGGAAGAGACTCTTCTGGAAGCTTGTGTCTGTTCCCAGGAGAAGTGGGTCACAGAAGCAGCTCGAGCCCACACAGCTCTCCATGTCCCTACCTTAGTCTGACTTGTATTATTTAATGCAACAAGGCAGGACCACACAGTGATGAGAGATGGGGATCTCTGAGCCTGGAGCCCCTGGGCATTGAATGCCAGCTCAGTCCAGGGCTGAGTCTAGACCAATCAGTGGTTTTGGGTAAAAGAAGAAAAGGTGCCCCTTTTGCACCTTTAGCTGGACCCACAGGGCTTGGGCCACCCTCCACTACAGACATGGGACCTTGAACAAATTCCTTAATACCTCATTGCTCAGGATTTAGTGCCTCAGATTGTTAAAATAAGGGGATGATGCCAGGGCCTATGTGACAGGACAATTAAACTAGATGATGTGTGTAAGGTGTTTAGGACACAGACTTCGGAGCACGCAGTGAGCACATAATCAATGTCAGCTATTACTTTCATAGCTGTATTATCCTCAGTCCTCAGGAAGCCATGTTGGTTTGGACATTTGGGCTCCAGCCTAGTCAAGTCCAGCTTCCATCTGCCATTTGAGAAAGTAATTGCATACATCTTTCATGGAGGTTTAACTATGAAGGTATTGATGTCTCAGCTGATGTTCTTCAGGAATTTTCCAAAAAACAATATAAACATCCCCCTTCTAGAAGTGCCTTTGTGAAGTGAGAATAATGTGAACCTCACGGAGTTGGAGTGGGGAGGTGTCAGCAGGGGGCGCCCTCACGCCCTACCACACAGACGCAACAGGAAGAGATAGACTTGACCTTGCTCTACCCTACTCTCCCAACTGGAGGAAGAAGGGCTCTCCTTGTACAACCCACCACCCCTTCTGCCTCAGAAGAGCTCAGCCAATGAGAAGCCACCACACTTCTAACTCCAGGGTCACTCCAATGGACTTCAGTTTATAACAGCCTTCCCAGCTTCTCTTTTTCTCCTGAAAAGAGCATACCATAGAAGCCACTTTCAGGCAAACAGGCTTGAGTGATGGATTGTAGAAAGGGCCCACAGCGACCCCCTGGCTGGATACAGACAGGCCCATCAGGTGACCCATCTCAAAATATCCATAGACCCAAACCTACCAATGGGCTACTTACAACCGGGCACCGTTGCCAAAAAGGAGAAAATGCCCTTTGTCACCACACCTCATCTTCCCCAAACAGTCCCCACCCACTGTGGCCTTGCAGTGTATCCAATAAACTTCTATCTCCTTTGTTCTGCCTCAGGTGAATTCTTTCACAGCCTGTGCGCAGGCTTCCACTGGATCGTCGCCCCATATTTGGGGGGCCCCATCCGATTGGGACAGACACTCCATTTATTTTTTTATTTAAGATTTTATTTATTTATTTGACAGAGAAAGACACAGCGAGAGAGGGAACACAAACGGGGAGTGGGAGAGGGAGAAGCAGACTCCCTGCCGAGCAGGGAGCCTGATGCGGGACTCGATCCCGGGACTCCAGGATCATGACCTGAGCCGAAGGCAGTCGCTCAACCAACTGAGCCACCCAGGCGCCCCAGACACTCCATTTAGATACCACATGTGGTAGCCTCACATGGGGAGCCTGCCCCCCCCCCACACACACACATTTGGTGGCCACTGATGAGGGCCTTTATCAGTCCCGGGACGCTCCCCGGATTCTCCAGGAATTTCTGGGGACTTTCCCTCAGTGCGCCCAGGCCAGTACTCCTCGGGGAGCCGACAACCTCCGCGGAGGTGACTCCTTGCGGGGGGTCCCAAGCCCCAGGGGGAACCAGGCCGACGCCACTGCCCAGAAGGGTGAGGGGTCTTCCCTTCTGCCCTTCGGGGAGGCCCTTCCCTCTCTCTCTCTCTTTGCGGCCCTTGCGCAGCCTAAGCCCAGCGCTTCTCAGACACGGAAGGCCCCCTGCCGGGGCGGCTCTCCCGCGCGGTCTGAGGGTCTGAGGGCGAGCAGGTCGGACTGCCCGCACCCGCGAGGGCGCAGGACCCCTGCCCTCTGCTTTCTCACTGCACCCGGGAGGGGTGTTCCCAGCGTCCCGCGCAACTGGCCGCTGGCCCAGGGCGAATCCGCGCGCGTCCCGGGCTCGGGTGGGATCCCTTGCGGACTCTGTGGCGTCTGGGCCGCCCCGCTTCTTGCGGCCTCGCCCCTTCCCTCTCTCGGCCCGCGCCTCCGGCCGCCGTCTTATCTGCGGGCACAGCCGAGCGCGCTCCTGTGAGCGGGGCGTCCCCCCCCTTGTCCCCGCCAAACTGGGGTGCGGCTCTCCCTGTTGCCAGGGCACGTCCCCGCAGGAAGTGCCAGGCCAGCTGCCGTGACCCCTCCGTGGTGTCCTCCGTGGCCACCGGGACGCCGCCACCAGAACAGCCTGCCGCCTCCTGTGGGTCCTGTCCTTTTTCAGGTCCGCGGGTCACCCTGAGTGAAATCGCGACCTCCAGCCGGAGCTCCATTCCTGATGCAGTTTTGGAATATAGGTGAGGTTCGGTGGCGTGGAGTCCGGAGCCGAGGACCAAGAAAGAATTCTTGAGGCGTCTTTGGTGCAAAATGGTGGTTTATCAAAGCACGGGGACAGGCCCCGTGGGCAGAAAGAGCTGTGCTCTTGAGCAGTGGCTGATTATATATACTCAGGAGTTGGGGAGGAGAGGACAAAGGGGGTGTCCAGAAGGACTGTCATGGCTAAAGACTCTCCGGATACTGGAGGCCTGGTTATTGTCAAGCCAAGGTCGTTTTCCCCTCTAATGAGACACTAACATGAAGACAGTTGGGAGTTTCCTGGAGGGATGTTACAGTCTTCCTCTCACACCTCCTTGTCAATGGGCTTCAGGTTCAAAAGAAATTCAGTTTTATTTACATTTCCTTCTGCCTCAGCCTCCCTCAATTTCATGTAGGGGAGGGTGATGTTAGGGCTTCAGCAAACTGAGTTGTGGGTCTCCGGAAGTTAGGTTATTGATAAGAAAGCTTCTTCCTTGTAAATCACTAGGACATTTGTAAACTAAGGGAGACTCCTGTCCTGCAGGACTGTGATCTCTATCAGTTAACCATTTGTTTTTCCTTTGGGGCAGCCAGGAGTGCCTGAGGAATGTCACATGGGGGGGGGGGGGGGGGGCGTTGGAGGTTACCAGCTTCTGCTTTGTCCTCAGCTTGCCTTCTGTTCCCTCATCATTCCCTTTGACGGGATGCCCCTTGGGAATCAGCAGCTGGTCTTTCCCACCTATGGGAGCCTGTCTCCTCCTTTGGACTCACCCTTAGGCTGTAATTTTTTTTTCAAGATTTTGTTTATTTATTTGACAGAGAGACACAGCCAGAGAGGGAACACAAGCAGGGGGAGTGGGAGAGGGAGAAGCAGGCTTCCCGCTGAGCGGGGAGCCTGATGCGGGTCTCGATCCCAGAACCCTGGGATCATGACCTGAGCCGAAGGTAGATCCTTAACGACTGAGCCACCCAGACGCCCCTTTAGGCTGTATTCTTAAAAGCTAGAACAATCTGAACCCCGAGGCCTGAGGAAAAACATATCTTTTTAGGTTTCCTGGCCTCCCTACAAACTCCCAGATGAAGACATATGGCCCATCCATGGAACTCTCTCTTAAGATACTGTTTTCCAGCTTGTTCAGCTTTGCTGGAATTCCTCCCCATGATCATAAGTCCCATATGTGTCTTGCTCAGTGTCCTGGCCCTAAATCGGGACACTGACCTAAGAGCCTTTTACAGAATGTCTTTGGCTGCTAACCAGGCTAACCAGCTGCCTCCAGAGGTACTGGATGGGGACTCTCTTGCTGTTCCACCTCCAAATAGATACAGGGGCTTCTCCCTCATTCATTTCCAGGGTTAATGGCTATAATCATTGGAACCAACTGTCTCTGCTTAGTCTACCTCAGGATGGGACTTGAAGGAATATTCCCAAGCAGGGGTGCCTGGGTGGCTCAGGTTAAGCGTCTGCCTTCGGCTCAGGTCATGATCCCAGGGTTTTGGGCTCCAGCTCTGATTCGACTCTCTGCTCAGCAGGGAGCCTGCTTCTGCCTGCCACTCTGTCTACTTGTGCGCTCGCGGTCTCTCTCTCTCTGTCAAACAAACAGATAGATAGATAGATGATAGATAGATAGATAGATAGATGATAGATAGATAGATAGATAGATAGATAGATAGATAGATAAATACATAAATAAATACATAAAATCTTTTTTTAAAAAAAGAAGGAGATTCCCAAGCAGCTGCCGAAACTCCTTTTGTTTCAGGGAAGTTCCCTGTCTTCTCCCACCCGACATGGACTTATTTCCACTTGATGGTGGAAAGAAAACATGGCACCTGCTCATTTGTCCGAGTTGATGAGCTTTAGAACCGGGAATCCTCTTTCTCTGCCCTCTGGCAGCACTTCACCTCTTCGGCCTCCCCCTTCCCCTCCTATACCATCCTGGGTGCCTCTGGCACCATTGGTTCCTCTTCCTACCTTTTCTGTGAAGTAGCTAGGAGCACCCATTGAACTTAACACAGCCACTTCAGATTTCCGTGCCATTGTCCCCAGGTAAAATTTGACAAAGGGGAACAAATTGATTGACTTTTAAGTGGACCCAAGTGGAACATAATTTGGTATTTAAACTAGTTGAAACTTTTATTCTACCAAGGTTTACTCAAGGTCAAATAAGCTTGCAAGTTATTCACAAAAAGATGACTTAAAAATAATGGTTAGTTTTGTCCATCTTAATGTTTTCCAGAGTAATTGTTACCATAGCTTTCAAAGTGTTTGGTAACCTGAAACTTTGAAGTTTTGCTTGAGTGATAAATTGGCTTGAATTCATTAGACATCTAAATCTTTTCCAAATGAGGTAAGATACTAAAGCGTTGATTACTTAGGTTTGTCTTTTGGCTTCTTACTGCACACAAGCCAAGGATATTTGAGTCTCTTGGTAAACCTGCTTTGTGTTTAATTGATTCATAAATCTGCCATCTAAAGAATTCCAGTGTATAGTCAGAATGGCTAAAATTAACAAGACAGGAAACAACAGATATTGGCGAGGATGCAGAGAAAGGGGAACCCTCCTACACTGTTGGTGGGAATGCAAGCTGGTGCAGCCACTCTGGAAAACAGTATGGAGGTCCTCAAGAAGTTGAAAATAGAGCTACCCTATGACCCAGCAATTGCACTACTGGGTATTTACCCCAAAGATACAAATGTAGTGATCTGAAGGGGTACATGCACCCCAATGTTTATAGCAGCGATGTCCACAATAGCCAAACTATGGAAAGGGCCGAGATGTCCATCGACAGATGAATGGATAAAGAAGATGTGGGGTATACATACAATGGAATATTACCTAGCCATCAAAAAGGATGAATACTTACCATTTATATGGACGTGGATGGAACTGGAGGGTATTATGCTGAGTGAAATAAGTCAATCAGAGAAAGATAATTATCATATGGTTTCACTCATATGTGAAATTTAACAAACAAAACAGAGGATCATAGGGGAAGGGAGGGAAAACTGAATGGGAAGTCCTCAGAGAGGGAGAAAAACCGTGAGAGACTCTTATCTATAGGAAACAAACAGGATTGCTGGAGGGGAGGTGGGTAGGCTGATGGGGTAACTGGGTGATGGGCATTAAAGAGGGCACTTGATGTAATGACCACTGGGTGTTATATGCAACTGATGAATTATTGAACATTACATCTGAAACTAATGATGTACTATATGTTGGCTAATTGATTTTAAATTAAAAAAATAAAATAAGAATTCTGGTGTAACAATTCACAATTGATTACTACTGAGTTTTGAGTGGAAGACTAAGGTTTCTAAGGGTTAAAATTCTGCTAAATGTAATTAAGACTGATGGAAGTAAGGGAAGCAACTCTGTATGTGGGGAAATAGGAGATGTGTAAGAAAGGTATAAGGAGTGGGAATACATTTTTGTTGAAGGAAAAAGAAAGTAACTTTGTCCTAAAATGAGACCAGTTGTTTGGAGAGAAATGGTTTGGGACAAAATATGAATGCAAAAGAAAATTGTAGAAGGTTGTGAAGGGAAATCTTTGGAAAGGAATTTTTTGTGTGGTCAGGATGGACTGGACTAAGATTGAAATGAATAGGTAAAATATGCTGGTATAAGATTGAAATTCTGCTTTCTGTCTGTTAAAGAGACAAGATTTTCTTGGATTATTAATTGCTGCTCTTGGTAAGAAAATGTAAACAAAGTTGCTTTTTCTTTTTCTGCCCAGAAAAACCAGTTTCTATGTTTGGTCTTTATCAGGTCTTTTTGATTATCTGTAATCCTATTTAGGCATGTTCTTTCTTTCTTTATTTTTTTTATTATGTTAGTTAGTTTATTATGTTATGTTAGTCACTACATCATTAGTTTTTGATGTAGTGTTCCATGATTCATTATTTGCATATAACTCCCAGTGCTCATTACAACACGTACCCTCCTTAATGTGCTTTAAAACTTTCTAAGGTTTTTAACAAACTTCGCCAAGATTTAAAATCGCAAATGAGGTCTTTTTGACGAATTAGGAATGTTGATTTGGTATGGTATGTTCTGGTATAAGGTCATCACACTATATTATGATTATTAAAGTGTTATGTGTTATGTGTCACAGAAATAACTGAATTTCCTTATCAGCTACATCACAATGAACTCTCAGATCATTAACAATGTCCATTTGTGATTTTTTTAGTCATTTATACTTACTGTTCAGATGCTCTTGCAAAACGTGTTTCATCTTCCAGGAGATTCATAAAATGGACTTTTGACAAAACACATATTTGATATCTCTAAGAATCAGAAAACAAATGGGGAAGAATTTCCAGAACTGACTAAAAAGCTCCATTCAAATGGAGTAAGAATTAATAACATGGAACTAAATGAACTGAAGAAGATGATTATGGTTTTGTGACTCGTTTGAAACATTGCTCGTTCTCTAATGTTTGCTCTTCCAGATTAAGGAAACTTTCTCCTAAGATATATCTAGGATTGGGGCGCCTGGGTGGCTCAGATGGTTGAGCGTCTGCCTTCGGCTCAGGTCATGATCCCAGGGTCCTGGGATCAAGTCCCACATCTGGTTCCCTGTTCAGCAGGGAGTCTCCTTCGCTTTCTGCTCATCCTCTCTCTCTCCCGCCTTCTCTCTCTCTCTCTTTCTCTCTCTCACTCTGTTGCAAAAATAAATCAATAAATAAGATTTTAAAACATAGGTTCAATTTTCATTTTCCTGGTGACTAATCATATTTAAAAAAAAACTTTTCCTGGGGCGCCTGGGTGGCTCAGTCATTAAGCGTTTGCTTTAGGCGCAGGTCATGATCCCAGGGTCCTGGGGTCAAGCCCCGTATCGGGCTCCCTGCTCGGCGGGAAGCCTGCTTCTCCCTCTCCCACTCCCCCTATTTGTGTTCCCTCTCTCGCTGTCTCTCTCTCTGTCACATAAATAAATAAAATCCTTAAAAAAAACTTTTACTATGTTTATCAGCCATTTGGGTGTTCTCTGTTGTGAGTGCCTGTTCAAATCTTTGCCTGTTTTCTCTTGAACTGTTTGCCTTTTCTTTGGTGATTTTGTAAGGGTTTTTTTAATATATTCTCGTTATGAGTTCTTTGTTCAACATAAGTGATATTCTCTTTATACTCTGTAATTTGCCTTTTTATTCTTTTGATGGTGACTTTTGATAACTGGAAGTTCGTAATCTTAATATAGTCCAGTTTTTCCATTTCTATCCTGTATAGTGTTTTTATGTTCTGTTTAAGAAATCTGAAGTTATCAATATTTTCCTATTTTTTCTTCTAAAGGATTCTTTATTGTTTAACCTTTCATATTTATTTTTTTTAAAGATTTTATTTATTTATTTGACAGAGAGAAAGAGGGGGAGAGAGAGAGAGAGAGCTCAAGCAGGGGAAGCGGCAGGCTGAGAGGGAGGGAGAAGCAGGCTCTCTGATGCGGGGCTCGAACCTACAACCCTGGGATCATGACCTGAGCCGAAGGCAGACCCTTAACTGACTGAGCCACCCAGGTGCCCCTACCTTTCATATTTAAATGACGTTTGTATGTTGTGTGAGACTGGGATCAAAATGTACTCTTTCCCAGTTGAAACTGATACCTAATTTGCCCAGCATTATTTATTGAAAAGGCCATCCTTTCCCCTCTGCATTGTAATGTCATTTTGTCATATGTGTAGATATGTTTCTGGACTATTATGTTCCATTGGTCCATTTATATTACCTTGCGCCAATAGCACACTGAATTATTATGACTTAAGTCTTGATACCTAGTAGTATAGCTCCACCTGTTTTATTTGTCTTCTTCAAGATTATCTTAACTATTCCTAGTTCATTATGTAAGCCCCCCCCAAACTGCTTTTATTTTGATTAGCATTGCACTTACTCTATAGATTGTTCTGTCTCTATCTATAGATAAATTAGGAGAAAATTGACATCTTTAAATACAGAGTCTTCCAATCCATGAACATGTTATATTCCTTCTTTTATTTAAATCTTTTACATTTTTCTTAAAAATATTCCGTTGCTTGTAAATGTACAGGTCTTGCACATATTTCTTTTTTTTTTAATTCTTATGTTAATCCCATACATTACATCATTAGTTTTACATGAATTGTTCCATGATTCATTGTTTGTGCATAACACCCAGTGCTCCATGCAGAATGTGCCCTCCTCAATACCCACCACCAGGCTAACCCATCCTCCCACCCCTCCCCTCTAGAACCCTGTTTGTTTTTCAGAGTCCATCATCTCTCATGGTTCCTCTACCCCTCCAATTTCCCCCGCTTCATTCTTCCCCTCCCGCTACCTTCTTTTTTTTTTCCTTAACATATATTGCATTATTTGTTTCAGAGGTACAGATCTGAGATTCAACAGTCTCGCACAATTCACAGCGCTTACCAGAGCACATACCCTCCCCAATGTCTATCACCCAGTCACCCCATCCCTCCCACCCCACCCCCCACTCCAGCAACCCTCAGTTTGTTTCCTGCAATTAAGAATTCCTCATATCAGTGAGATCATATGATACATGTCTTTCTCTTTTTGACTTATTTCACTCAGCATAATACCCTCCAGTTCCATCCACGTCATTGCAAATGGCAAGATCTCATTCCTTTTGATGGCTGCATAATATTCCATTGTATATATATATACCACATCTTCTTTATCCATTCATCTGTCGATGGATATCTTGGCTCTTTCCACAGTTTGGCTATTGTGGACATTGCTGCTATAAACATCGGGGTGCACGTACCCCTTCGGATCCCTACTTTTGTATCTTTGGGGTAAATACCCAGTAGTGCAATTGCTGGATCATATGGTAGCTCTATTTTCAACTTTTTGAGGAACCTCCATACAGTTTTCCAGAGTGGCTGCACCAGCTTGCATTCCCACCAACAGTGTAGGAGGGTTCCCCTTTCTCTGCATCCACGTCAACATCTGTCGTTTCCTGACTTGTTAATTTTAGCCATTCTGACTGGTGTGAGGTGGTATCTCATTGAGGTTTTGATTTGGATTTCCCTGATGCTGAGCGATATTGAGCACTTTTTCATGTGTCTGTTGGCCATTTGGATGTCTTCTTTGGAAAAATGTCTGTTCATGTCTTCTGCCCATTTCTTGATTGGATTCTTTGTTCTTTGGGTGTTGAGTTTGATGAGTTCTTTATAGATTTTGGATACTAGCCCTTTATCTGATAGGTCATTTGCAAATATCTTCTCCCATTCTGTCGGTTGTCTTTTGGTTTTGTTGACTGTTTCCTTTGCTTTGCAAAAGCTTTTTATCTTGATGAAGTCCCAATAGTTCATTTTTGCCCTTGCTTCCCTTGCCTTTGGCGATGTTTCTAGGAAGAAGTTGCT